>NC_043971.1:49687080-49801249 GCF_902148855.1 Sphaeramia orbicularis | reverse complement strand
ATGTAAAAAAAAAAAAAAAAAAAAAAAAAAAAAAAAAAAAAGGTAAAAAAAAAGACAAAAAATAATGTAAGCTGTAAAAAAAAAAAAAAAACAAGAGAAAATGACTAGATGTAAAAAAGGTTAAAAAAAAACGAGAAAAATGATTTGAAGATGTATAAAAAAGGTTAAAAAAAAGAGAAAAATGATGTAAAGATGTAAAAAAAAAAAAAAAGGTAAAAAAAAAAAAGAGAAAAATGACAAAGATTTTTTTTTAAAGTTAAAAGATAAAAATGATGTAAAGATGTAAAAAAGTTAACAAAAAGAAAAATGATGTAACGATGTAAAGAAAAAAAAGTTGAAAAAACAAGACAAAAATAATGTAAAGATGTAAAAAAAAAGTAAAAAAAAAACAAGAGAAAAATGACATAAAGATGGAAAAAAGGTAAAAAAATAAAAATAAAAAAAAACCAAGAGAAAAATTACATAAGATGGAAAAAAAAGTCAAAAAAGAGAAAAATGACGTAAAGTTGTAAAAAAAAAAAAAAAAAAAAAAAGATGAAAATGGTGTAAAATGTGAAAAAATAACAAATAATAACATGTTGGAAATGACTAAAAATGCAACCAAATAAAAACAATATAAACTATGTTTAACACAAGATGAAAATGACATAAAAGGACAAAAGTGTAAAAGACGAAAAAAAGAAAAATCATAATAAGATGTTCTTGGTCTTGGTGTAAATGAGTCCGTTCTTCTTCTGTTGAAGGAAACGTTGTAGTGGACGGTGACGCTGAATAAAACGGTGAAATACTGGTTCGACCTTCAGTAATGAGTCTGACTGAACCCTGGAGCCTGAGTCCAGATGCACACACAGATAAACACACTACCCAGTCCCAGTCCGGACCTCCAGGGCCCGTCTGGACAGACACACACATGCCTCCTCTGGTCCGGGTTCTGGTTCTGGTTCTAATCTCATATTATCAGTGTTCAAAGGAGATTACACCGTCCACATCTGCCCTGAGGGATGCCGTTTACAGGCCTCAAACGCACCACCAGCATCCTGTTATCAGTGAAAGCAGGGGGGTCCAACATACGACCCGTGGGCCAAAACGGGCCGTTAAAGGGTCCGATCCGGCCTCAGGTGAATTTACACAGAAGATATAAACAATAAATGATGTTCAAATCTTGTTAGTTCAGGTTCCACATTATATGATCTAAAGTGGATCAGAACCAGGAAAATAAGAACAAAGAACCTTTAAATGTAACTGTCATAGGTGGTGGTTTTACTGGAGCCCTTTGACTGAACTGTGGCCCAGATTTTTACACTTTAGAAACTGATACTCATGTTTTTTCTGCAAACCTGATGGAGTTTCAGTCAAACTGGGGTATTTGGAAAATCATGACCTTGACTTTGAACTTTCAAGGTCATGGAAGGTAAACAAAATTGTTCCCAAATGAAAGCTCATATGTTAGTTGTGATCAGTGGATAATTCTGTTAGTGGATGTGTGCATCAGGTCACAGATAGAAGACATTTAGTGAATTTTCACAGAAGAGACAAACTTTGAACCGCTGTAACTCAGAAACAGGAAGTGACAAAAGAAAACTAAAAAAACACTGTTTCCTACCAAGGTTATTATCGTTCACGAAAACTAATGAAATGACGAAAACTAGAACTGAAAACATTTTTGTTAACTTAAATAAATAAAAACTATAATTAAAAGAAAAAAAAAGATAACTAACTGAAACTGTATTGTGTGTTTACAAAACTAACTAAAACGTACAAAAATTATGGATAAAATTCCCTTCATTTTTGTCTTTGTCAGTGTCGGTTTGATACGAAAGCAATTTATTTCACTGTAGCAATTTTAGCTGCTGGCACCATACGCCACTTGACGGTCCGTCACTTGTGGTTTCCAGTCATCTTCTGGTCCCCACTCTACCTGGAAACATGGAGACTAAAGTTGGGAGAAAGCAGCAGAGTCCTGTCTGGGATTTATTTGAATACGACAGAGAAGAAGAGAAAAGATATAAAGAAACTAAAGCTAAACTGAAACTAAACTAAAACTAAGCATTTAGAAAAAAAATGAAAACTAATAAAAACTAACCTGCTCTAAAAACGAATTAAAACTAACTGAATTAGAGAAAAAAAACAGTCTAAACTAAATAAAATTAAACTATAATGAAAAATCCAAAACTATTAGAACCTTGTTTCCTACTTTTCCAGCTGAACATGGTGGTAGAAGTCTTATTCTTCTGTCTTAAACAGTTCTAAAGTTATGTATGAATGGAAACTGCAAAAAGTACCAGAAATAGCAAAATTTTCTGCCATAACTGAAACTGGAAATCATACGGAAAAACAAAAAAATACGCCATGTCCTACTTTTTGACGCTTTATAACCTGATACTAGTGGTTTTTCTCTACCTGCAAAATGAAGAGCGTTATCGGTAAAAGATGAGTATCTTCATGACCTTGAGTTTGACCTTTGTAGGTCAGCCAAGGTCAACAAAATTGGTACAAATGAAAGGTCAAATAATGCTGCATTTCCACTACATGGAACTGGCTCGTCTCGACTCGACTCTGGTACCAGGTCCTATTCCTGGAGACCGTTTCCACTACAGGATACTACCCACTTTACAGTACCTGGTTGTCATAGCGATGCAGCGCGTTACTTCTATGTCGTCTGCTCAGAGCTGCTGATAAAGTCGCTCGTTGTGTGTTGTCTCGTCAAACTCATAATGAATTTTTACGTCTGAACCTCCTCCACAAACCATGGTGTAGTTTTACAGGCTGTCATCATGTGGATTAACCTACCGACATATTTACTGTAAAGTTCCGCATCTGTTTTTTGTAAAAGGGTGGGTCACAGAGACGACTCTGACCAATCAGTGGTCTGCAGTGTTTACACGTCACCTTTTAGTATCTGGTCCCCAGTCCTGGAACCTCGGCGGAGGTGATACCAAAAAACTAGTACCGGGTACCAGATTCCAGGTCCTTTTTCGTAATGGAAACACAAAAAGGCCAAGTCGAGTCAAGCTGGTACCACGTAGTGGAAACGCTGCATATGACAGATGGACAGACGGACACACAGACAAACAAACTGACCAGTATGTTCACCCTCTGGCCAAACCAGTGGAATTGTTCCAATATTCAGTCTGTTATTAAATGTTGCATATTTTAGATCCACTGTATCTGTACGTTAGAATGAACATGTAGAAATGATAAACTGAGGCTGAATATTGGCCAGTTCACATTTATTTATTTACGTCATTGAAATACAACAAACATCCCAGTTCTTCGTATTTCTCCATCGTATCTCCATATTTCCTTCTGTAAACACAGTGTGTGTCTGCGTGATCTTGTATTCCATCAGGACCTCTTTAGTCCATGTGGGTCACTTCAGGGTCACATTCAGTTCAGACTCAAAACTGATAGAAGTCGCATTTAATGTGGAATATGAACCAACACACAAACAAATCACATTTGACCAAAAAATCTGACTTGTGCATCAGACCTGCTGTGAACAGAGCCTTAGCCTTTCTGTGGTCCAACACCGTGGACTGGAATGAGAACAGGCTGCAGAACCCAGTGTGTGTGCAGAGCTCACATCGATTACTGTTGTGGAGTAGGGGTGGGGGGTGTTGAGGGGGGGTGGAGGTGGGGGTGGGGGTGGGGTTGTTTGTGGGGGGAGTTTTCCAATTGCTGAAAAGTCCCCAAACAACCTCCTCCAATCACATCTAATAACAGTCCACTGGTATCGATCTGCTGGATGTGGAGGTTCTGTCGCTGTGTTTCACATTAGTGCGTCTGCGTGTGGATGACTAACCCCCCCCCAGAAAAATAGAACCCACACCGAAGGAGGGGGGGGACACACCAGGCCTTTCAAGAGGATGAGATGAGGACCTAATGGTTCTAATGGGACCAAATACAGGTTCCTTTCACATTACATGGGTTTTTCTTGTATTTTTTTATATTTACTTTTTTTTTTTTGGCACTTATGGGCAAGGAACCAAATATGGTAACTTCATTGACCTTTATTTTCTACATGACAGTATAAACTTTTGTCAGATTTCCCCACAGTCATCCAGTCCTGTTCTGTCCAATAACACAGTTCAGTCTTTCCCAGTGTTTGTTTGTATGAACTGTGAAGGGTTAAAGCTGTTCCAGTAAAAGCCTGTGTGCTGCATCGGCTCTTTATCTATTACCATCATGTTTATTTGCACAAATGTATTGAATTTTTACCTCCCCATGGCTCCCTGTGTAATAAATGTAAATGCACATCTGCAGTTGTTCTGCTCCTCCAACATAAACAACCCAACACTGTGTCTGTGTCTGTCAGAGTCTGTGTCTGTGTATCGGTGTCTGTCTGTGTGTCGGTGTTGGTGTCTGTGTGTCAATGTCGGTGTCTGTATCGGTGTCGGTGTCTGTCAGTGTGTCTGTGTCTGTGTGTCGTGTCAGTGTGTTGATGTCGGTGTCTGTATCAGTGTCAGAGTTGGTGTCTGTGTCTGTTGGTGTCTATCTGTCGGTGTCAGTGTCGGTGTCGATGTCAGTGTCGATGTCGCTGTCAGTGTCTGTGTCGTGTTGGTGTCTGTGTCAGTGTCGGTGTTGATGTCGGTGTCGGTGTCAGTGTCGATGTCAGTGTCGATGTCAGTGTCTGTGTCGATGTCAGTGTCGGTGTCTGTGTCAGTGTCGGTGTCAGTGTCGTGTCGGTGTCAGTGTCGATGTCAGTGTCGGTGTCAGTGTCGATGTCAGTGTCGGTGTAAGTGTCGTGTCGGTGTCAGTGTCGATGTCAGTGTCGTGTCGGTGTCTGTGTTGTGTCGGTGTCGATGTCAGTGTCAGTGTCGATGTCAGTGTCGGTGTCAGTGTCGTGTCGGTGTCAGTGTCGATGTCGGTGTCAGTGTCGTGTCAGTGTCGATGCCAGTGTCGGTGTCTGTGTTGTGTCGGTGTCGATGTCAGTGTCTGTGTCGATGTCGGTGTCGATGTCAGTGTTGGTGTCAGTGTCCATGTCTGTGTCGTGTCTGTGTCGTGTCTGTGTCGGTGTCGATGTCAGTGTCTGTGTCGGTGTCGGTGTCAGTGTCGTGTCGGTGTCAGTGTCGATGTCAGTGTCGGTGTCAGTGTCCATGTCAGTGTCGGTGTAAGTGTCGTGTCGGTGTCAGTGTCGGTGTCGGTGTCTGTGTTGTGTCGGTGTCGATGTCAGTGTCGATGTCAGTGTCGGTGTCAGTGTCGTGTCGGTGTCAGTGTCGATGTCGGTGTCAGTGTCGTGTCAGTGTCGATGCCAGTGTCGGTGTCTGTGTTGTGTCGGTGTCGATGTCAGTGTCTGTGTCGATGTCGGTGTCGATGTCAGTGTTGGTGTCAGTGTTCATGTCTGTGTCGTGTCTGTGTCGTGTCTGTGTCGGTGTCGATGTCAGTGTCTGTGTCGTGTCGGTGTCTGTGTCTGTGTCGGTGTCGATGTCAGTGTCAGTGTTGATGTCAGTGTCTGTGTCTGTGTCAATGTCAGTGTCGGTGTCGATGTCAGTGTCTGTGTCGATGTCTGTGTCGGTGTCGATGTCAGTGTCGATGTCAGTGTCGATGTCAGTGCCGGTGTCTGTGTCAGTGTCGGTGTCAGTGTTGATGTCAGTGTCGGTGTCTGTGTCTGTGTCGGTGTCTGTCGGTGTCGTTGTCAGTGTCGGTGTCTGTGTCTGTGTCAGCATCGGTGTCGGTGTTGGTGTCTGTGTCAGTGTCTGTGTCAGTGTCGATGTCAGTGTCGGTGTCTGTGTCGATGTCAGTGTCTGTGTCAGTGTCTGTGTCTGTGTCAGTGTCGGTGTCAATGTCGGTGTCAGTGTCTGTGTCAGTGTCGGTGTCAGTGTCGATGTCAGTGTCTGTGTCAGTGTCGGTGTCTGTGTCGGTGTCGTTGTCAGTGTCGGTGTCTGTGTCAGCGTCAGTGTTGGTCTCTGTGTCAGTGTCGATGTCAGCGTCAGTGTCGATGTCGGTGTCTGTGTCAGTGTCTGTGTCGATGTCAGTGTCGGTGTCTGTGTCAGTGTCAGTGTCAGTGTCAGTGTTGATGTCAGTGTCGGTGTCTGTGTCTGTGTCGGTGTCTGTCGGTGTCGTTGTCAGTGTCGGTGTCTGTGTCTGTGTCAGCATCGGTGTCGGTGTTGGTGTCTGTGTCAGTGTCTGTGTCAGTGTCAATGTCAGTGTCGGTGTCTGTGTCAGTGTCGATGTCAGTGTCTGTGTCAGTGTCTGTGTCAGTGTCTGTGTCAGTGTCGGTGTCAGTGTCGGTGTCAGTGTCAGTGTCGTGTCGGTGTCTGTGTTGTGTCGGTGTCGATGTCAGTGTCGATGTCAGTGTCGGTGTCAGTGTCGTGTCGGTGTCAGTGTCGATGTCGGTGTCGGTGTCAGTGTCGTGTCAGTGTCGATGCCAGTGTCGGTGTCTGTGTTGTGTCGGTGTCGATGTCAGTGTCTGTGTCGATGTCGGTGTCGATGTCAGTGTTGGTGTCAGTGTTCATGTCTGTGTCGTGTCTGTGTCGTGTCTGTGTCGGTGTCGATGTCAGTGTCTGTGTCGTGTCGGTGTCTGTGTCTGTGTCGGTGTCGATGTCAGTGTTGATGTCAGTGTCTGTGTCTGTGTCAATGTCAGTGTCGGTGTCGATGTCAGTGTCTGTGTCGATGTCTGTGTCGGTGTCGATGTCAGTGTCGATGTCAGTGTCGATGTCAGTGCCGGTGTCTGTGTCAGTGTCGGTGTCAGTGTTGATGTCAGTGTCGGTGTCTGTGTCTGTGTCGGTGTCTGTCGGTGTCGTTGTCAGTGTCGGTGTCTGTGTCTGTGTCAGCATCGGTGTCGGTGTTGGTGTCTGTGTCAGTGTCTGTGTCAGTGTCGATGTCAGTGTCGGTGTCTGTGTCGATGTCAGTGTCTGTGTCAGTGTCTGTGTCTGTGTCAGTGTCGGTGTCAATGTCGGTGTCAGTGTCTGTGTCAGTGTCGGTGTCAGTGTCGATGTCAGTGTCTGTGTCAGTGTCTGTGTCAGTGTCGGTGTCTGTGTCGGTGTCGTTGTCAGTGTCGGTGTCTGTGTCAGCGTCAGTGTTGGTGTCTGTGTCAGTGTCGATGTCAGCGTCAGTGTCGATGTCGGTGTCTGTGTCAGTGTCTGTGTCGATGTCAGTGTCGGTGTCTGTGTCAGTGTCAGTGTCAGTGTTGATGTCAGTGTCGGTGTCTGTGTCTGTGTCTGTCGGTGTCGTTGTCAGTGTCGGTGTCTGTGTCAGCATCGGTGTCGGTGTTGGTGTCTGTGTCAGTGTCTGTGTCAGTGTCGATGTCAGTGTCGGTGTCTGTGTCAGTGTCGATGTCAGTGTCTGTGTCAGTGTCTGTGTCAGTGTCTGTGTCAGTGTCGGTGTCAGTGTCGGTGTCAGTGTCGGTGTCAGTGTCGATGTCAGTGTCGGTGTCGGTGTCGTTGTCAGTGTCGGTGTCTGTGTCAGCGTCGGTGTCAGTGTTGGTGTCTGTGTCAGTGTCGATGTCAGCGTCAGTGTCGATGTCGGTGTCTGTGTCTGTGTCAGTGTCTGTGTCGATGTCAGTGTCGGTGTCGGTGTCAGTGTCAGTGTCGATGTCGGTGTTGATGTCGGTGTTGGTGTCTGCGTCGGCGTCTGTGTCGGCGTCTGCATCGGCACCAGTGTCGGCGTCGGTGTCGTTGTCAGTGTCGGTGTCTGTGTCAGCGTCGGTGTCAGTGTTGGTGTCTGTGTCAGTGTCGATGTCAGCGTCAGTGTCGATGACAGTGTCGGTGTCTGTGTCAGTGTCTGTGTCGATGTCAGTGTCGG
This sequence comes from Sphaeramia orbicularis, assembly GCF_902148855.1. NCBI lineage: Eukaryota > Metazoa > Chordata > Actinopteri > Kurtiformes > Apogonidae > Sphaeramia > Sphaeramia orbicularis. The sequence goes on along the minus strand of NC_043971.1, from coordinate 49,793,506 downwards.
TGTCTGTGTCAGTGTCAGTGTCGATGTCGGTGTTGATGTCGGTGTTGGTGTCGGCGTCTGTGTCGGCGTCGGCGTCTGCATCGGCATCAGTGTCAGCGTCGGTGTCAGCGTCGGCGTCAGTGTCGGCGTCAGTGTCGGTGTCAGCGTCGGTGTCAGTGTCGGCGTCAGTGTCGGTGTCTGCGTCGGTGTCTGTGTCGGTGTCAGCGTCGGTGTTTGCGTCGGTGTCTGTGTCTGTGTCAGTGTCGGTGTCGATGTCAGTGTCTGTGCTAGTGTCGATGTCAGTGTCGATGTCAGTGTCTGTGTCAGTGTCTGTCTGTGTCACAGCAGTGCTCACATCAGTCAGTGTGGGACAGACGGACGTGGACAAAACCAGCCACTAATGAACCAAAACACAAGCGCCACAGTCACAGGGACACGATAAGGACACTTTCAGGCTCTGATAGTCTTATTGTGTTTCTAAGTGGGGGGTCCTCACCTAAAGACCCCATGTAAGCACTGACATATAACAGAGGCACATGCCCCCCCAGCTGACTGACTGAGGTCTGTCGTGTAACAGAGGCATATACACCCCCTCACCACCCCACCCTCTGGTTGCAAATTAGTTTTTTGGGGGGCAGCAGGTGTGTGTGTGTGTGTGTGTGTTTATCTATAGAGCTATGTAACCCACCACGTCCTCCACATAGAATAAGCCCCCCCACCCCACCCCACCCCACCCCTCCCCCTGGTCCCCACATTTTCTCAGGCATTGGGGGGGTGGGGGGTGACAGGAGCCCCATGATGCTGTTCATGGGCCTTAGTTCAAAAAAGGTTGAGAAACTCTGGTCTGGGGGGATGGGGATGGGGGTGGGGGGGTAGCCTCTACTGTACATTGGTGCTTATACGGGTCTTTACGTGGGGGTACGGGGTACGCCCCCCCCCCCCCCCCCCCGAGAAACTCTGTAACAGTCCAAGCGCTGTCATTTCCACATGGGGGGGCTCTGCTGCATTTCCTTTGTCTTAAGAGTCAGTGAGTCCACTGATCTACACAAACAAATACTTAAACACATGGAGAACAGTTCTAAGTTTATTTTCTATGATCTCATCAAGTTTCATTATGAACATTTACTGTTGATTTCATAGTAAATATGATACAAAAAAATTCAAGTGTTTTAATCATTTATTCGATATAATCCTACTGTATAATGCACGTTCTGTGTCCGTCCAATCGACGTCTGATCGATGTTGCAGCACAGGAGGGCGTTCATGCGGGTTTTCCTCAGCCTTCACAGATCACCGCTAAACTCACCAAATGAACAGAAACATTACCTGACTGTCTACTAGGCACAATTTATGTCCGTATTCAAATGTCGTGAGGTGTGCTGGGAGATTTTAGCCTCTCATACTATCGTACAATGGCACCATGGGTACAATGCCACTAGTAATGATAATTAAAGGGCGATGTGGAAAGTTAAGTTCTTCCTGAAAAACAGCGCACAAGTTTTGGTCAAACAGACATTTTCTGACACTGTTCTGTCCAAACCCAGATGAATAAAGCCGTTCAACTGGTGGCCTTTAAAGGGTTAACAGGTGTTTGTTTGAGGGTGAAGTGTTAAATACTGGGCTCATAATCCGTCTTCAGTGGACTCTGTTCTGTTCTGACATCTGACTGTCGTATTGTTGGATAACCCTATCAGTTTATTCTGAAGGAGCTCAAGCCAAACAGTCATTAACCATTTCTAATCTTTAAAGCGTCTGCCCATCAGCTTTAGCACCGCCGGATCAAAGTTAAGAAGCCCAAAGTCATCGCTGGGTTTCACTGATATGTTTATGGTGATAAGGAGCTGTTAGGTCTGGTGTGGGGGGGTAAATGAGGTGACGGGTCTAAGCCGCTTTGTGCCGAGGTGACGGTGCATCCGTCCCATAATAGAAGCTCCAATAATAAGTGTTTGCTTCAGCGGAGGCCGGTGCATCTATAATCTGAGACGGCAGAACCGCTCCCATCTGGTCCCTGTCGGAGGATAACGGACCGTTTTACATCTCACTTTCTAATCCCTGGGCTCCGGTTCCGGCACCGGCCCACTAATCATCCACATGCGCTCCTCTAAACAAACTCTTAATCTTCTCGTACCCAAAACTTCAGGAAATCTAATGGGCTCATTTTGTGAGCATGCCCAGCTGTTCCACCGGCTCATGGTGACCTGAATGCACCGTTGGCCCGGCCTGCGCTCCAATCAGCATTCAGCGCTGGATTTGGATTCATTATTACGTACTATCGTCTGCAATTACTGCAATGACTGGTGATTAATCCAGAAGCTGAAGTTGACACAATGCTGTTGCTGTTGCCGTGTCGTTGTTGCTGTTGTTGTTTACTAATGCTTTGAACCAGCGCCTCCTTCAGTCGATGTTTCCTGTCGATGTTCACTCACATTCTGCTTCTTTATGGTGAATCCTCAGCGTTTGTATGGTGTTGATTTTAGGGCTGTGTACTGGGAAGAATCTGGAGAAGCGATACAAATCACAATACTAGGATCACGATGCAATATATCACCATATATCATGATACTGTTAAAAAGGCCATTTTTTGTTTGTTTCTTTTTTTTTTTAAATGATTATTTCCTGGAAGAATTGAATTCCACTAGAAATCTGCACAAATACTAAAGATATTTTTATTTGATCCCAACAGGATCTAATGTTATATCACAAAATGTTCCTGTGTTCAAACTGAAATTATATTTTACAGACATTACAGTTTAAGATCCTGTTCAAATGTTCATATTCTATTAGTTCAGAACTAACATCAGAACAGTATTTGAGTTCAATCCCAAAAAGGAACAAACATTATTTAATAAAACAGAACATTATTTAACAAAACAGTGTTAAATAATAATAAAGAAAATATAAATAATAAAGAAAAACAAAACAAAAATGAACCTCCGCCATATCTGCATTTGAATAAATACCTAAAAATATTGACCCAGTACTTTTTAATATCAATACAGTATTGTGAAATGAAATATCATGATATATTGCAGAACAGCCCTAGTTGAATTTAGACATGATTATTTATTGTTTGCCAGAGGGATAGCATATTGGTCAGTTCGTCTGTCTGTCTGTACTCTGTGGGTCACATTTCTATCATTATTGATATCAAACCGTGTCCTGTTGATCGCCCATATTCTTTAGTCGAACTGATCAGTTTTTTCCAATATTAGGCCAAAGTACAGCTCAGATACCGGCCAAAGTTCAACAAACAGATATTTTGACAAAACCTCCGTGAAAATCATCATATTACCTTCAAACCAAAGCCAAATTGGGCATTTTTAAGTTCTGCATCTGATGGTACATCTGATGGACATCATAAAGGCCACGCCCTCGTTAGCGCCCCAGAGTAAATACTGGGGGGGGTAACTCAGTATATGACATTTCAAACAATATTGTCAATATTCATCTGATCAAACCAACATTTTACATGTAACATCTGTGTTCAAGTCCTTTCTCCTTTGTCAAATTTTGCAACTCTAGGTTGTGTGACTTCCGGTTGCTATGGTAACGTACGTAAAATTTGTTTATCGTTAATAACTTCCCTTCTGTTCATCGTAACGATTTCAAATTAACGCCAAATTATTGGAAATTCAATTCTCTATCCATTACTTACCTCATATGTCATGTGCGTATATAGAGATTTAGAGTTATTGGCATACTGTGGAAACACTGTCATCTTCTACAGCATTGATTCCCCAGTAAATCCCATGGAGTTGGATCAACGACAGTGGATGGACACACTGGGTTTATATTCAGTTAATGACATGTTTGTTGAAAGTCACTTTCTCTACAGCTGTTTCTGTTTCTGATATAACACCAGTTGAATTTGAAGGCTTTGGGGTTCCTCAGTGGTCTGTTGTAGATCCTCTTTTCTTTGTATATGCTGCCCCTGGTTCCATTTTTTAAAAATACTACATCCATTTGAATCATTTGCATATGATGTGCAAATCTACTTTCCCCTTAAAGTAAATAATAATAAAGACTCTGTGCAGTTCCTATTGGACGGTCTGTAGAATGTCATCTGTCATCTAGAACACTGATCCAACAGTAGAACTATGGAGGTGGATCAGTGACAGTGGAAGGACACACTGGGTTTAGGTTCAGTTCATATCATCGCTGAAACTGTCACTGTTTATTCAGTTTTGTCTGTTTTTAATATAATAACCATCAACTTTAATCTGAGCTTTAATGAACATCTACATGATCAGTGAATTAAATACAGGAAAATACCTGCATTGCACTGAAGAAACACAAAATACAGAGGATAATATTAGAATAAATGGTGATAAATCACTTTAGAAAGGTTAAATATAGAGAAAAATGAATTTGGGAACTGATATAAAGGTAGCTCATGGTCTTTATGGGTTAAAATATTATTTTAAAAAATACAGAATAAATGCATCTAATGGTTGGGTTTGACCTTGAAAAGTTGTCGAAGACAGAGTTCAGTGTTTAATGTTCAGCCGTTCAATGTGACCTCTGCTTTATTTTTCCCATCATGCACCTTGTGTTTTCTACTTCCATGTGTTTACTCTGTGTGTCGTTCATCCATAAACACATTCCCAAACTGAAGTGTGTCCTTCAGCTCCATCCACAGGTGGACCACCCTCCGGTTCACAGACCACCTGGACGACCCCTGCAGTCCTCCTTCATGTCCTCGTTCGTGTCCTCGTTCATGTCCTTGTTCGTGTCCTCGTTCATGTCTTCGTTCATGTCCTCGTTCGTGTCCTCGTTCATGTCCTCCTTCATGTCCTCGTTCGTGTGCTCATTCGTGCCCTCATTCGTGCCCTCGTTCGTGTCCTTGTTCGTGTCCTTGTTCATGTCCTTGTTCGTGTCCTCCTTCATGTCCTCGTTCCTGTCCTCATTCCTGTCCTCGTTCATGTCCTTGTTCCTGTCCTTGTTCATGTCCTTGTTTGTGTCCTCCTTCATGTCCTCGTTCATGTCCTTGTTCATGTGTTCTCGTTCATGTCCTTGTTTGTGTCCTCCTTCATGTCCTCGTTCATGTCCTTGTTCATGTCCTTGTTCATGTGTTCTCGTTCATGTCCAAGTTTGTGTCCTCCTTTATTTCCTCGTTCATGTCCTTGTTCATGTCCTCATTCGTGCCCTCGTTCATGTCCTTGTTCGTGTCCTCGTTCATGTCCTTGTTCGTGTCCTCCTTCATGTCCTCGTTCATGTCCTTGTTCGTGTCCTCGTTCATGTCCTCGTTCCTGTCCTCGTTCATGTCCTTGTTTGTGTCCTCCTTCATGTCCTCGTTCATGTCCTTGTTCATGTCCTCATTCATGCCCTCGTTCGTGTCCTTGTTCGTGTCCTCATTCATGTCCTTGTTCGTGTCCTCTTTCATGTCCTCATTCATGTCCTTGTTCGTGTCCTCCTTTATGTCCTCGTTCATGTCCTCCTTCATGTCCTTGTTCGTGTCCTCCTTCATGTCCTCGTTCATGTCTTCGTTCATGTCCTTGTTCGTGTCCTCCTTCATGTCCTCGTTCATGTCCTTGTTCGTGTCCTCCTTCATGTCCTCGTTCATGTCCTTGTTCGTATCCTCCTTCATGTCCTCGTTCATGTCCTTGTTCGTGTCCTCCTTCATGTCCTCGTTCATGTCCTTGTTCGTGTCCTCCTTCATGTCCTCGTTCATGTCCTTGTTCGTGTCCTCCTTCATGTCCTCGTTCATGTCCTTGTTCGTATCCTCCTTCATGTCCTCGTTCATGTCCTTGTTCATGTCCTCATTCATGCCCTCGTTCATGTCCTTGTTCATGTCCTCATTCATGTCCTTGTTCATGTCCTCTTTCATGTCCTCATTCATGTCCTTGTTCGTATCCTCCTTCATGTCCTCGTTCATGTCCTTGTTCATGTCCTCATTCATGCCCTCGTTCGTGTCCTTGTTCGTGTCCTCATTCATGTCCTTGTTCATGTCCTCTTTCATGTCCTCATTCATGTCCTTGTTCGTGTCCTCCTTTATGTCCTCGTTCATGTCCTCGTTCATGTCCTTGTTCGTGTCCTCGTTCATGTCCTTGTTCATCTCCTCCTTCATGTCCTCGTTCATGTCTTTGTTCATGTCCTTGTTCGTGTCCTCCTTCATGTCCTCCTTCATGTCCTCATTCATGTCCTCATTCATGTCCTTGTTCGTGTCCTCCTTCATGTCCTCGTTCATGTCTTCGTTCATGTCCTTGTTCATGTCCTCCTTCATGTCCTCGTTCATGTCCTTGTTCGTGTCCTCGTTCATGTCCTCGTTCATGTCCTTGTTCGTATCCTCCTTCATGTCCTCGTTCATGTCCTTGTTCGTGTCCTCCTTCATGTCCTCGTTCATGTCCTTGTTCGTATCCTCCTTCATGTCCTCGTTCATGTCCTTGTTCGTGTCCTCGTTCATGTCCTCGTTCCTGTCCTCGTTCATGTCCTTGTTTGTGTCCTCCTTCATGTCCTCGTTCATGTCCTTGTTCGTATCCTCCTTCATGTCCTCGTTCATGTCCTTGTTCGTGTCCTCGTTCATGTCCTCGTTCCTGTCCTCGTTCATGTCCTTGTTTGTGTCCTCCTTCATGTCCTCGTTCATGTCCTTGTTCGTGTCCTCGTTCATGTCCTCGTTCCTGTCCTCGTTCATGTCCTTGTTTGTGTCCTCCTTCATGTCCTCGTTCATGTTCTTGTTCATGTGTTCTCGTTCATGTCCTTGTTCGTGTCCTCCTTTATGTCCTCGTTCATGTCCTTGTTCATGTCCTCGTTCGTGCCCTCGTTCGTGTCCTTGTTCGTGTCCTCGTTCATGTCCTTGTTCGTGTCCTCCTTCATGTCCTCGTTCCTGTCCTCGTTCATGTCCTCGTTCGTGTCCTCCTTCATGTCGTCGTCTTTCATTCCCAGTCTTTCTCTGGTGTTTACCTCCATGTTCACAGCCTGTGATTTCAGTCATTTACTCAGATTGTTCTATTGATCCTCTAACACAGGGCTGTCAAACCCGTCCAGTTCAGGTTCCACATTCAGCCCAGTATGATCTAAAGTGGATCAGAACCAGTCAAACACTCACACAATAAACTATAATTGATGTCAAATCCAAACTTTAATCCGCAGTTTAGAGTGAAAAAAGTTTAATTACATGTGGAAATGTTTGCATCTACAAACTGTTCTTTAAAGATAGTGTTGCAGAAAAAAACTCTTCGCCCACCCCTTGTTTTCTTCAGTTTTTTGTTCTTTTTAATTCCTGGTCCAACTAAAGATCCATTAGTTTGGACAAATATAATGATACCAACAAAAAGGTCTCATTTCGGTTTAATTTAACAGCTGATATCTATCCATTTAACATGCTGTCATGATAATAACCAAAATCACAAAGAGAGGTGATCGACAAGCACATCCAGAGAATGAGAGGTGGTGCAGGTTCCTATAAAAATGATGAAAAAATATAAAGGAAGGTCTGCACAACCTGTGAGCTCCTGAAGCATTTATTAAACTATGTGACGTTTCGGGCCGAGGCCCTTCATCAAACTAAGAACAGATAGAATTACACAGGTGTTTTATATGGAGTGCCTAATCTCAGTAACACGTGACATGCAATATATGTCGTCTTAGAAAAGCAAAAAAAAAAAAAAAAAAATCTACTTTTCAAACATATAATCAATCATAAATAGTCAACAGTCAAATGTTTCAAATGTCCAGAAATACAAATAATTTTAGTGATCCAGCTGCTTCACACTCATACAAATATAAACAGATATTAATCGAGTTTCTTTACATTCATACAAGTCCATGTAACTGTACTGCCCATCTGAATGTGGTGACAGACACCACAGCATGTGTGCACAGTTTTCTTATTTACAAATTTACAAAAACAAATTTACTAAAACAGAAATAATGTTTGAGGCAACGTTGAGGTTCATCCAAATAGAAATCTAAACTACAGTGCTGGAGTAAAGCTATATACTGCATTCACTGGAGTGAAGTGGTCTACATGAAGAGTGATTTTGAAAAATAACCCAAATCCCTTCAGTTCTTCCATCAGTATCTGTGTCATTGTATTGACAAAAACAGTGCTTTTATTCATTCCATGTTTCCATGTTTTCTTTTATCTGTTTTAGTTCCATGACACACACAGGAGTTTGGACTAGATTACATTATAGGGATGCAAATTATCAGTTAATCCATTAATCATTAGTTGGTTGACCTTATCGATTGATTAATGATTAATTGATAAGAGGCAATTTTCCTGAGAACCTGAATTTGTCTTTAGATAGGGTCTATAAGAATAAAAGCTAAATATAGTTTATATAGTTCATGAATAAATTATGTCATATTCCTTAATGACTGATTTCTTGAACCATTGGATACAGAACAGACAATGACATTTATGGAGTAGAACAAAAGAAATTCAACTGAGAAATACAATAAAATAAATGGATCTGAAGAAGGGCAGTTTAGAAGAAATGGGCATTTCTGACTTTGTATCACTGACATGATGGAGTCAGATTTCAGCGGAGATGCTGACAATTAATAATTTAATGGAGCAAATTCTTATCAACAGTTAACTGAGAGTCGATTAATTGTTTACATCCCTATAGCATAACCATTGTTTTTAATTACTTTTGATGGTCTAATAATTTTTTCTGTGACTGTATGTGAATAACATGAACAACCTGAGATTTGTTATGAAAAAGTCAGTGTAATTGTACCAATAATCAGCCTCAGTTCATCATTTCTACATGTTCATTCTATCGTACAGATCCAGTGGATCTACAAATACACACATTTAATAACAGACTGAATTTTGGTCCAGTCCACATACTGGAAACAGAACAGCCAAGACAAACACCAATGGCCTGATTTACTAAGATCTCAAATAACGGGTGCAAATTTGTTTGCTTGTACTAAAAAATGTGTGTGTTATTGATTTGTGTGTCACAGGTGATGGACTCAGATTGTCAGCAGGTTCACACACGTAAACATGAACCACACACTGAAATGTGTTCTCTGCCTTTAACCCAGTGTTTTTCAACCTTGGGGTCAGGACCCCATGTGGGGTCAACTGGAATTCAAATGGGGTCGCCTGAAATTTCTAGTAACTGATTTAAAAAAAAAAATTACTTAAAAAAAAGTATGTTTTAATAATTCAATATATATGTCATAATTAGAACACCTCACACTTTTCCTAAAAAAAGGCTGCATCACATACATTATATAGCTTAAATGTTGTCTAAAATGTATGTTTATTTGCAACATAGTATGACAAAATATTTCATGATCAAAAACAAATTAATTTTAGCAAAAAAAAAGTCTCTATTTTGAATGTCTGGGGTCGCCACAAATTTGTGATGTTAAAATGGGGTCACAAGCCAAACAAGTGTTCAGAGAACACAAACCTCTGCCAAGCACCCTGAACGGTGTGCATGTGTGGATCGACTATTTCTTTTTAAACTATGGATGTGCAAAACAAATTTCATAATGATATTTCACAAATTACATTTTTTATGATTTTTTTGAAAATGGTGCATAAAAAATAACAAAAGGAAACAGAGCGTAACGGAAGAGAAATGGAGCGGAACGATATTTCGTACAAAGATGAAGCTTGGTACCAGTCATGTATATGTCAAATTATATTCAATTCCAATCAATATTTGCTGAGTTATAATGAAAAATGTGTGGTAAATGGGATTTTCAATGTTAAATGTAAATGTCCACAGAGTCCACATTCCACAGTGGATGTGGACAACTTTGTGCCAGACACAGATATTGTTATAAGCTACGGGTGGATCAAATTGGAGGCTAATTGGAGTTGTTTTGAATTTTTTATGAATTTTCGAAAATTGCTCAATGATGAGAGATAAGAAAACTGTAGATTTTGTGACCTTGCTGTGACCTTGAACTTTGGCCTACTTGGCCCAAAATGTAATGGGTTGGTCCCAGGGCCCAGGCCTATCTGTGAGTACAATTTGGTAAAGATGGTTGGAATAGCTTTCCCGTAAAGTTGCTAACAAACAAACAAACACACAAAGTGATCACAATACCTCCTGGTGGAGGTAAAAGGTTGGAGCCACTGCTTTAACCCTTATCTAGATCATGCATCACACACGTTGGTTGTAGGAGCAGTGGGTTCACCATGTCAGGTACCCGGAGAGCTCAAGGGCTTGTCAAGCAACAACTCTGCCAGTCCAGGGAATTGAACCGGCAACCCTTTGTTCACAAGCTGACTCTCCAGCCATCGAGGCCACAGCTGCCCCAGGGTCGCTAATAGATAAACTTAGACATGTTTTTATGTGTGCAAACCTTCAGTAAATGAGGCTTTAAGAACTGAACAGAATTATCTACTGTGAACAAATGAATCCAGTTTCATGGATCAAATATTTGACTGTAGGATGTGGATGTAGGTCAGTGTTCAGACCAGTAGACTAGGTCCTGATGGTCCTGATGGTCCACCACCTGTTTTCAGAACAGCACTACTACTGTGAGTCCATGCAGTGTTTTTAAATGTCACAGATTCACAGTCTGCTCCATTTAGGACTTCAGCCAAAACTGAGGGAATAAAAACTCTGGAAGTCTGGTGGTAGGTAAACAGAAGAAAAGTGACGTGTGCAAAAGGAACAAAAACAGAACACCTTCTGGAGGTGAACTTCAAAAACAGTCAACTTCCACATGCGAGGCTTTAGTTCCAGTGTGTGCACAGGAAACCAGGAGGATGATGGGAACAGAGCCCCACCTCCAGCCAGCCAGGCGCTAATGCTAATGCTAACGCTGAAGTGTCCAGGCCTGTAACACCAGTATGTGTGTACGACCGGTCTGAGGTGAACCAAGAGGATATGATGAAGGAAATGAGTGTGTGTGTGTGTGTGGTGTGTGTGTGTGTGTGTGTGTGTGTGTGTGTGTGTGTGTGTGTGTTGGATGTGTGTTTGTCGTACCCTGCAGCTCCTCCTCTTCCTACTCCTCTTCTTCCTCCTCCTCCTTTTCCTCCTCCTCCTCTTACCCCCCCCCCTCCTCCTCATCCTTTTCCTCCTCTTCTTCCTCCTCCTCCTCTTACCCCCCCCTTCCTCCTCCTCCTCCTCCTCCTTTTCCTCCTCTTCTTCCTCCTCCTCCTCCTCCTCTTACCCCCCCCCCTCCTCCTCCTCCTCCTCCTCCTCTTCTTCCTCCTCCTCCTCCTCTTCTTCCTCCTCCTCCTCCTCCTCTTACCCCCCCTCCTCCTCCTCCTCCTCTTCTTCCTCCTCCTCCTCTTACCCCCCCTCCTCCTCCTCTTCCTCCTCTTCTTCCTCCTCCTCCTCTTACCCCCCCCTTCCTCCTCTTCCTCTTCCTCCTCTTCTTCTTCCTCCTCCTCTTACCCCCCCCCATCCTCCTCCTCCTTTTCCTCCTCTGTCAGTGAATCTGGGTCAGACTTCCCTCTCAGAACCTGCACCTCCTCTCTTCTGTTGTTGGAACAGACAAAGCGCTTTGATTCGCCTCCTCGCTCTGAAGCGTCGTCGCTCTGATCGTCTTCGAGGTTTCATTCTGTGAAAACGCTGAAACGCTCACTTCCACGTCTCATCATGACTTCAGTTTATTTCTCGGCTCTAGTTTCACATCAGACGCAGCGGAGCTGTTGATTTTCAGGAACCAGGCACTGATTAATGATCCAGGGGTGTCAAACATACGGCAGGTGGACCGAAACAGGACGCCAAAGGGTCCGATAAGGCCCAAGGGATGAAAAAAACCACAATGAAGATATGAACAGAAATAATAATACTAACAATAATAACAATAATAATAATAACTGTAGAATAGAAGGTCAGACCAGTCTTTTTATTTTAACTGGACTCAAATACTCAACACTGTTTGGATTTTTCAGGACTTTTTCTTTTTACAGTGTAAAGTCAAATATTTGGACTTTTTTCTGCATTTCTTCTGAGAACAGAGTTTAGTTTGAATGTGTTGGAGGACCACTATCTTCTCAACATCAGGACTGATTTCAGTGTATGAAGATAAAACAGAATGTGTAGAAAAGACCTAAAACTAGAGTCATGTAGGTGAAGGTCGTGTGTTCACTGAGTGGAACGGCAGAACTCGTCAGCTGATCCGAACACAACAGCACGTCCTGTTCTTCTTCTGCTTTGACTGCTCATCTTCTACTGTGTCCTTTCAGCTTTATTTTCATCTTTGTTCAGTGTGTTTCATTGGTTTATCTTATTGCTGTGGAAAATATAAGGTCAAGGATAAGCCCGTTCCATCCTTTTTACTGGGACAAACATTGCGCTGCTTTGTGTTTCCACGGCGACCCTTCATTGTGTTCCACGTACAGTCAGAAGTGTTGAGAACATTGACTGACTGTGAATCAGACCACTGCATTATGTCCTTCCTGTGTCAGTACGTCAGTCAACCCTCTGTTATCCAGTCCATTCAGGTCCTTTAAAGGTACCGTATGTAGGATTGTGGCCAAAACTGGAACTGCAATCACATTCCAAATACTGTCGAGCATGGCATCCTCTGCTCTTCCCCCCAGACTGACAGATCCAGCATGAGCATCTACTACTAGTGTTTCCACTAATCCTTGCCACCACACCATAACCCCCCCCATAGTATTATAAGAAAGTGGCGGACCCCTGAACCCTCCCCCCTTTCGGATTACACACCGTTACATGAAGAGATCACTTCCACAGAAAACACTGAACTACAAGGATCTACCATGGCAAGAGACAAGTCCTACACCAGTACCTGGTCTCTTCACTGGTGCCTTGTGTTTTCACCAGAGCCAGGAGAAGAGAGAGAAGAGACTGCGGCCCGGGACTGGGTTCAGAGACGGCCCCGGCTCTCAGTGGTTCTTATGGTGGTCAGACTAAGGCAGAGCCAGCATCGGTCTTCAAATTCTTCTCGTCTTTCATCTGTCTCCATGTTTCTAAATCATCTCCTATACATCTCCTTGTTTTGTTTCTCATTTTGTCACGACGTATTTGGGAATAATCAGAGTCCTTTTAGGTTTATTAACGTCAGACATTTCTGATCAGAAATGTTCCAGCTGCAGCTCAGTGGGACCTGGCAACCTGGATGAACAAACACTACTGACTCTGTGATTGGAAGACAGGTGATGGGCGGAGCCTCAGACCAAAACACATCATGTCAACGTAAACATCATTTGGGGGCTGACACTGAGCTTTTTAAATGTACATATTCTGGCTGGACTACTACTGTCAGTGAGATTAGGATTTGAAATGGACAGGATTCCTTAATGTCTGGTGAGTGTCAGGGCCATTTTATAATTACTGAGAACAGAATTCCTACATACTGCACCTTTAACCAAATACAGCCCATAATAATCCTCTGTTATCCACAACATTCAGGTCCTTTCACCCCCTACAGCCCATAATATGCACCATACTAATGTCAACATGTGTTTAATATGGTTGGTTTTTAACATTTTGACTTTTTTAAAATATTTTTTCAACTTGATCCATAAACAAAAACACCAAATATCCAATAACTGTCATATTTTAACCCTTTAAATGTCATGTTTGTAATGGAAATAAACTACATTTTTCTATGCAAAAATAAAACACAAAAATGTTTCTGTATTTTTTTCAATATTCTTCATATGATTTGCATTATTTAATCTTTATTAGTTCCTCCTGTCATCTGTCACTGATTAACACCAACATTGGTTCATATAATTATTATTATTATTATTGGTTCTAAGTCAAATGTTAAATGTGTCAGTGTTCATTAGTGGTGTCGGAATTTGACCCTGTTTATTATGGGATGGTTTAATGCTGCCTTCACATCCTGTTGGAATTATGGTAAATACTAATTACAAACTCCAAAACTGCACTTAAACGCCCCCTCGTTCCACTGGAGAATGGGGGAAAAAAATGTTGATTAACAAGATGAAAATAACCTTTGACCTTTTCAACATGGCAGAGAGCAATGAAGTGTTCATGACCAAAGATAAATGATGGTTTTACTAATGTTCCGCTGCTGTTAGCGGATGGATTCACACATTTATAACATACACAATTTACAAAATAAAAGTGCTGTATCAGATGAACATGTCTCAAACGATTTTAAACCAGCAGTAGGTCACCATAAATTGTCAGACGTTTTTCATTTTACCACGAAAACAAAAGCACTTGAACACAACACATGAATAATTTAGAATTCACCAGTGGAATGGATCATTTTCCTGACAGCACCTGAAGGCAGCATTAGTGACTGGGACCCAATTTCATACAATTATGCAATAAATATAACTTTGAATTCTAACGTAAAACAGGTTGTTGTCTCTGTTTCTTCTGTTTTGTTTTTTTATGTGTTTCCTGTTTCTTCTTTACCTCCGCCAGGAGGTATTGTGATCGCTTTGCATGTTTGCGTGCATGCGTGTTTGTTTATTAGCAAGATAACTCAAAAAGTTATGGACGGATTTTCATGAAATTTTCAGGGAATGTTGATACTGGCACAAGGAAGAAATGATTAAATTTTGGTGGTGATCGGGGGGGGGGGGGGGGGGGGGGCAGATCTGTCTTGGTGGAGGTCTGCTTTTCCTGTTTTCTTCTGTTTCTTCTGTTCTTCTTCTGTTCTTCCATTTCTTCTGCTTGTCCTGTTTCTTCTTTTTCCTCCTTTTGTTCTGTTCTTCTATTTCCTGTTTCTTCTTTTTCTCCTGTTTCTTCTGTTTTTCTTATGTTCTTCCATTTCTTCTATGTTTCCTGTTCATTCCATTTTTTCAGTTTTTCCTCCATTTCTTCTGTTTTTCCTGTTTCTTCTGTTTCTTCTTTTTCCTCCATTTCTTCAGTTTCTTTTTTTTCTTCAATTTCTTCTCTTCTTCTGTGTTTCCTGTTCTGGACCTCAGGTTGATGTTGGTAACATGATCCTGTCTGTTTCAGTTCTGCTCCGACGCTAACATCACATCTGTTGGTTTGGTTTGCAGGTTTCCAGGCCAGAAGGTCAGGGATTTTGAGAGACTTTGAGGGACGGTGAGGGACAGTAGAAGACGGTGAGGGACAATGAAGGATGGTGAGGGACGATGAAGGATGATGAGAGATGATGAAGGATGGTGAGGGACGGTGAAGGACAATGAAGGACGATGAAGGATAGTGAGAGACAGTGAGGGACGGTGAAGGACAGTGAAGGATGGTGAGGGACAGTGAAGGATGGTGAGGGACGGTGAAGGACAGTGAAGGATGATGAGGGACGGTGAAGGACCGTGAAGGATGGTGAGGGACGGTGAAGGACAGTGAAGGATGATGAGGGACGGTGAAGGACCGTGAAGGATGGTGAGGGACAGTGAAGGACAGTGAAGGATGGTGAGGGACAGTGAGGGACGGTGAAGGACAGTGAAGGATGGTGAGGGACTGTGAGGGATGGTGAAGGACGGTGAGGGAGGGTGAAGGATGGTGAGGGACGGTGAAGGATGGTGAGGGACGTGAGGGAGGTTGAAGGATGGTGAGGGACAATGAAGGACAGTGAAGGACGGTGAGGGACGGTGAAGGATGGTGAGGGACGGTGAAGGACGATGAGGGACGGTGAGGGATGGTGAGGGATGTCTGTGACGTGGTTGGATGAAGGTGAGGTCACAGTGCAGCATGATGACAGTCGGCGCCTCCGTCACAGCTCGTCAGCCTGTGGGAGTTAACCTGTTTACAGATAAACGCTGCTCAGGACGTGTCCAGGATGTGGCTGGACGACGACCCTGTCCGTCACCTGTCCGTCACCTGTCTGTCACCTGTCTGTCCATGTGTATCGTCATAAACCTTTTTGCTTTTATGGAAATACAAAAGCACAGTAAAGCGTTTGCATTCAACAGCACATTTGTTTTCAAAGCCAATAAATGTCAAATGATTTCAGGCCAAAAGCAAATGTCAGGTTATTCTGAGATGAAGACATTCAACATCAGCACCAGGATCCACCAGGACCCACCAGCATCCACCAAGGTCCATCAGGACCCACCAGAATCCACCAGGACCCACCAGAATTCACCAGGGTCCACCAGGACCCACCAGGACCCACCAGGATCCACCAGGACCCAACCGTCTGTCTGTACTTTGGACCTATTGTACCAACGTTACACAACAGTTGGACACATTTACAAACAAGTGTTCGGAGAACGCAAACCTCCACCAAGCACCCCGAACGGTGTGCATCGACTATTTCTTTTTAAACAATATTTGTTGAGTTATGTTGAAAAATGTGTGGTAAATGGCATTTTCAGTGTTAAATGTAAATGTCCACAGAGTCCACATTCCACAGTGGATGTGGACAATTTTGTGCCAGATACAAGATATTGCTCTAAGCTACGGGTGGATCAAATTGGAGGCTAATTGGAGTTGTTTTGAATTTTCTATGAATTTTGGAAAATTGCTCAATGATGAGAGGTAGGAAAATTGTAGATTTTGTGACCTTGCTGTGACCTTGAACTTTGGCCTACTTGGCCCAAGATTTAATGGGTTGGTCCCAGGGCCTAGGCCTATCTGTGGGTACAATTTGGTAAAGATGGTTGGAATAGTTTTCCCGTAAAGTTGCTAACAAACAAACAAACAAACACACAAACAAACAATCACACAAACCAAAATGATCACAATACCTCCTGGTGGAGGTAATGATCGATGCTTTTCAAAAGTGAACAGATGGCTTCCAAGTCATTTGTACTTTACTTTTTTGTCGGTAGCAGTTTTTAATCGACTGTCAGTGGAAAAGGAATGTTTTTTATCTGTTTCAGCTGTTATTTCATTATTATAATAATACAAGTGTCTCATCACAGAAAATAATGCAGATGCTGGAGTGAAACCAGTTGAGCTGAGCCTTGACAGCTCCTGTTTGAACTCAGTAACAGTCAGATCAGCTGCAGCTCCACAACAGGGACCTTCAAAAGGTTCATCCACTTCACTGTCAGTGAAATTCAGTCTGCATTTTACCCACGGCACCTAGCATTAGCATGAGCATTAGCACCAGTGAGTAATTATTCATGAACTTCCAAACCACGCACCTGTCCCCGCCCGCTCAAACCACGCACCTGTCCCCGCCCGCTCAAACCACGCACCTGTCCCCGCCCGCTCAAACCACGCACCTGTCCCCGCCCACTCAAACCACGCACCTGTCCCCGCCCACTCAAACCACAAGAATGTGAAGATGAGATTGTATTCTTTTGTAGGAAAATGTGCATGAACACAACAGTAATAAAAACTAGAAATAATATGATTTAATAGAAAACAAAACCATGAACGATAGAATTCATCTGTGAGTTTATATGTTTGTCTCAGTCACAGTGTCCACAGGCTAAAAACACCCACCCAACACCCCCTCCTCCTCCACCCTGTCGGCGGCGTCGTTCCCACAGATGCCATTTAAGGACAAACGCTGGTGAAGTGACTGCAGGGAACGCTGTGATAGACAGATACCTTCACAATTTCATGGAGGAAAGTTGCAGAAGTTTGGTTTGACTGATTACGCTGGAGTTCAAAGGACTGAGGAAGAGTAATCAGACGAGCCCTGGGGCGGGGGGGGTGCGGCGTGGTGGAGATCTGGGTTAATACTGGAGAAAAACACAGAGCAGCTGTAACTGCACAGCAACGGGAAATAATCAGCCCAGTTTAAGATGACTCATTAGGAGGAGGTTCATGTCACTGAGGAGCACCAGCAGGACCCCCCCCCCCCCCAGCTAGGAACTCTGGGAAATCTAAATGCAAAGTGACGCCTTTCAACACAGGTTCCAGTAACGCTTATGGGGTGGGGGGGGCTGCAGGTGTGGTTCTGGTCCTGCTCCTGTTCCTGGTCCTGCTCCTTGTCCTGGTCCTGGCTCTGGTCCTGGTCCGGTCCTGGTTCTGGTTCTGGTTCTGGTCCTGTTCCTGGTCCTGCTCATGCTCATGCTCATGCTCATGCTCCTGCTCCTGTTCCTGTTCCTGTTCCTGTTCCTGTTCCTGTTCCTGGTCCTGGTCCTGGTCCAGTCCTGGTTCTGGTCCTGGTCCGGTCCTGGTTCTGGTCTTGTTCCTGGTCATGCTCCTGCTCCTGTTCCTGGTCCTGGCTCTGGTCCTAGTCTGGTCCTGGTTCTGGTCCTGGTCCTGGTCTTGGTCCTGGTCTTGGTCCTAGTCTTGGTCCTGCTCCTGGCTCTGGTCCTGGTCCTGGTCCTGGTTCTGGCTCTGGTCCTGGTCCGGTCCTGGTTCTGGTTCTGGTCCTGGTCCTGGTCCTGGTCTTGGTCCTGGTCTTGGTCCTGCTCCTGCTCCTGGTCCTGGTCCGGTCCTGGTTCTGGTCTTGTTCCTGGTCCTGGTCCTGGTCCTTCACTCTGGTCCTGGTTCTGGTCCTGGTCTTGGTCCTGGTCTTGGTCCTGCTCCTGGCTCTGGTCCTGGTCCTGATCCTGGCTCTAATCCTGGTCCAGTCCTGGTCCTGGTCCTGGTCCTCCTCACAGTAGACCCTGCAGGTCTTGGTCTTCCTGCTGGTCTCCGTTCTTTCAGTCTGACGTTCATGTAAATGCGTTTCATGGCTTGACTCTCCTGAGTTTCAGCCTTTTGTCTGGATTCAAACACAATGAGCGTCAGGGGAACGTGCTCCAACGTTCTCAGATCAATAGAACCGCTCCGGTCCCACTGAACAGGTCGCACAATTCTGAATGCACTTCAGAGTCCACGTGTCCACAGGAGACTCCAAGGAGGCTGTTGATATGATTCGTGGTTTACATATTGGATGTTCGAACACAGGAGTTCAGGTTCCACATTCAGACCAGTTTGACCTCAAGTAAAAGAAGAAGGTCATGACCTAAAGAATGACTGTGTTCATGGTTTAATGTTAAACAATAGTACATTATGTCTGTAAATAACAACAACTCCAACATTTTTCTCTCAGTTTTAGTGCAGAAAATAACATTAAATTATGAAAATATTAAATTATGAAAATATTTACATTTACAAACTATCCAAAAAAAAAAAGATATGAATAATCTGAAAAAAAAATTACATTTATTAAGAAAAACAAGTGGAATTTTAAACAATATTCTGCCTCAGTTTATCATTTCTGCATGTTCATTACAGATCAGATCTACAAAGACACAAAACATTTAATAATTAACAGGTAGAATATTAGTAAAATTACACTGAATTGTCTTTAGACATTTCAATTTGTTCATATTTACCTCCACCAAGGAGGTTATGTTTTTGCCGGTGTTGGTTTGTCTGTTTGTCTGTGTGCAAGATAATTCAAAAAGTTATGGACAGATTTGGATAAAAATTTCAGGAAATGTTGTTACTGTCACCAGGAACAAATGATTAAATTTTGGTGGTGATCGGGGGGGGGCACTGATCTGCCTTGATGGAGGTCTGCGCTCTCTGAGTGCTTCTAGTTATTTATGTTATTCACATTTTACTGTTAAAGGATAGTGTGTAAATGTAAATATTTTCATAATTTAATGTTATTTTTTGCACTAAAACAAAGAAAAACTTGGATTTGTCATTATTTATAGGCATTATGTGATACTATCTTGTCCACATTAAACCATTTTTTATCGGTTCTGATCATATTGGGTAGTGGTTAGTACTGTCGCCTCACAGCAAGAAGGTCCTGGGTTCGATGCCCTGGGGGGACCTTTCTGTGTGGACTTTGTGGGTTGTCTCTGGGTACTCCAGCTCCTCCCACCATCCAAAGACAAAGGTTACAGGTCAACCTAAATGACCCATAGGTGTGAATGTGACAGTAGTCGACATTCCATTGACCCTGAAATTGCATGAATATGTTTTTTGTTTTTTGTTTGTTTTTTTTTACCCCCAATGCAAAAATGAGTTTTTTGTTCATAGTTAAATTGGTATATGTCCCAAAACTGTAATGGAAAGACCTTTGAGTCCAACTAGAGTCACATGACCAAAACAAACAGATGTGGTTGGATGTTAGAACAAGAGAAGAAGAAGAGTTGAACCCAGACGTGTGTGTGTATGTGTGGGCACACCAGGAAACCACATCAGTTTAGAATTTAGGAGGAGATAGAGGAGGAACCAGCATTCTAGATTCAAAACAACACAGATTTCTGTTCCTGTTTATGGAAGGACTGACACTGACATCTACCAGAAGAAAGAAACTCATCAGCACATTTGGGATTGAATGGACAAACCAACATTACACACTTGTGTTTGGAACACATTTATATAAATATGGGGACAGTTTAGCTCAGATGGACCATGGACCAAAGGGACAAGTGGTTGGTTTGCCCTGTGATGAACTGGTGACACATTCAGGGTGAACCCCACCTTCGCCCATAGGCAGCTGGGATAGGCTCCACCCCCACAACACACAGATAGAGGGGTTGGACAAAATAATGGAAACACCTTAAAAAATCAACAAAATATAATTTAATATGGGGTAGGTCCGCCTTTCGCGGCAATTACAGCCTCAATTCTCCGAGGTATTGATTCATACAACTTGTGAATTGTTTCCAAAGGAATTTTAAGCCATTCTTCCGTTAGAATACCCTCCAACTCTTTTAGAGACGATGGCGGTGGAAATCGACGTCTTACTTGAATCTCTAAAACTGACCATAAATGCTCAATAATGTTGAGGTCTGGGGACTGTGCCGGCCATACGAGATGCTCAACTTCATTAGAATGTTCCTCATGCCATTCTTTAACAATTCTAGCTGTATGGATTGGGGCATTATCATCTTGAGGTGAAGGTGTTTCCATTATTTTGTCCAACCCCTGTAGATGGATGATATGATTTACCTTTAGCTCATACTGTTCTGTATGTGGAACCTGAACTAAACCCAGTTGGACCCTGTCCTTCAGTCCTTCTTCAGTTTGTTTGTTCATCCCATGGGTCAGATCGGACCCTTTGGTGGGCTGGTTTTGGCCCACGGGCCGCATGTTGGACACCCCTGTTCTAATAGAATGACTGTATCCCACCTGGTCTTGCTCAGTGTGGGCCGTTGGATCCTGGCGTCGGTGCGTCAGTCGGTCGGTACCGGCTGGTTTCATTTGATGGAGAATTTCCATAAACAGTGAAATGTCCCGTTGGCTGGTCTGAATGTGAGCACCGCCGTCCTTCATGTGTAAATTCCCCTGATAATACTGCGTTCGTAGGAGCCTGTATTGTGGTCCTGCTTTCTTTGGAACATATATTGTACAACGGTCTTTTCAGTCAAAACACCCAAATTGGATTTTCCTCATTTCAGTGGTCGGTGCTGAAGCTTCTGCTGTGGGCTGAAGCTTAGTCACCCCTTGAAATTCAAATGTATTTGGGCTTTTCTTGGCATCGTAATGTTCCACTTTGTAGATCTAACATCCTGTGGCTTCTTCAGAGGAGATGAATCAGCGCCGAAGCTGAAGACAATGACATGAGAGTGTTTCCAAACTAACCGAACCTGTGTAGAGTCAGAGGAGGAGCTGCTGGGTCCAGACTGAACCAGAACAGGTTTAAGCCAGAACTACAGGCATTTATACAGAGACTGTCAGAGCTGCTAGAAGGACACGTTCTATACCGGTCTGGTCTTCAGGACCCACTGTCACCCCTCAATGACAAGACCAGACCCAAACTGATACAAGTTAAACTATTCAAATGTATTTCACAGGTGGTTCCAAACACAACAAACCCCACTGGTGGAAGTGGGTGTGGAGAGGGCTGCCCCCACCACCTGGACCCAGATAAAAGGAAGACGAGCTTCTCAAACTCTGGGTCAGGATCACAGAACTCTTTTTATCAGGTCGGCAAACACCAGAGGAAAATTAATAATAATAATAATAATAATAATAATAATAATAATAATAAAATTAATAATAGTTATGAAGATGATTATTAATTTTATTATTAATAATAATATTGTTGTTGCTATTATTGTTACTATTATTATTATTATTATTATTATTATTATTATTATTTCTTTTTCCAGGGGCCTGTTTCACGAAACTAGGATTCCGTCATCCAGGATGACTGACTAAGCCCCGTTCAACGAATCCAAAACATGGGAGTCCAGGCTTAATCGGTTTCACAAAGACCAAGCCAGGATGAACGGACACGGATTCATCAAGCCAAGTGGAACTCATCCTGGATAAGTGCGAGCACCCGGCTTCTTCAATAGACCCCGACATCGATCACAGATTCACCGATTCACCATGGTAACTAGAGCAGCGGACTTTACCCCGTTGGATGCAAAACTCCTTATTTTGGCGAACGAGGAAGTAAAGGACCGAATCAAAAAGAAACACAACACTGCCACAGTTACAAAAACAACGAGACAGCGTGGCGAAGGACTACAGACAGCCCGAATGAGTAAGTAGTTCACAAACACACACTGACTGTTCTGCTGAAACCATCACAATTACAACCCAAAGAGTTAATTAACATCTGTGAAAACGGAATGTGAAATTGTAAGTTAAACTAACTGTAGATGTGAGTGAAATTGTGTAAATGTAACTGCATCAGACTGAATAACTCTGATAAATAGATGAACTCACTGACTTCAGTGAATTTACCTTTGGGATAAATAAACTTATCTTGTTTTATCTTATCATGATTCATGACTTTGATATTGTTAATTAACCCATAAAGACCCAAACATCAGTCACTACTGATCTAAACTGTTTAATCCCTGTTGATCCACTAATCCTATTAATCCATGTCAATTAGTGTAAAATACAGTTCTTCATCTTTTCATGGTCATCAGATATGACCCATTTGGACGTTCAGAGGCTCCGTAGTGAACGTGGAAACACCGTCATCTTCTACAACATTGATTCACCAGTAAAACCCATGGAGTTGGATCAGTGACAGTGGATGGACACACTGGGTTTATGTTCAGTTAATGACAGATTGGACAGAAAAAGACACTGTTTATTCAGTTTGATCTGTTTCTGATAGAAGAACCATCAACTTTAATCTGAGCTTTAATGAACATCTACATGATCAGTGAATTAAATACAGGAAAATATCTGATTTATACTGATAAAATACAAACTACAGAAGATAATATTATAACAAATGGAGATAAATCACCTCTGAAAGGTTAGATATAGAGAAAATTCATTTGTGAACTGACATTAAAGTAGTGCTGGGCCTTTATGGGTTAATGAACACTGTTTATTGTTTGTGATGTTCGTTGTTTGGTTTAATATTCTTCATCTTATCATTTCAGATGGTCCATGCTGACTGTTTCATCAGTGTTGTGTCTCAGTGGTCTGGTTCTGGTTCAGTCCGTGACTCCTGAGTCTGTCGGACCTCTGGAACCTGTCAGCGCCGATCACAAGGTGAACCACACAGCCTCTATTAACAACCACTGTTTACATCAGATCTGTGTCCAGAATGTCACTGTGTTTCTGAGGTTGTGATGCTGAGGTTTTGTGCTGACAGGTGAATTGTCTGGTGTGTTTCTGGGACAGGGGGTCTACCTGGGGACAGGGGGTCTACCTACCATCCTTTTCTCCTGACACCATACACAGACCCCCAGGAACCACAGCAGGCCTACAGTCATGCCCATACCAGGACAAGGACCAGGATCCAAAGGACCTTTGACCTCCTGAAGGACCGCTTTCACTGTCTGCACCACTTAAGGGTCAGCCCTTTGAGGTCATGTGACATCACTGTGGCCTGTACTGTCCTCCACAATGTGGCCTGAGGGAGGGAGCCCCCCCCCTCAAAAAAGTGCATCACACATAGACTGGGACAATCCTGCCATCTTCCCTGATGACCGCAGTGGGCAGCTGGCCAAGGACCAATATGTGTTCAATTATTTTAGTTCAGGTGCATGATGTAAGGTAAATATGTCCTGCAGGGGCAGAGGAATTTGTGTTTTGTTTTTTTTGTTGTTTTTTTTTGTTATTCAATTTAAATTGATTTGGCCTGTTTTGATGTTTGTGTTACATACTGTGTATATACTGTATTTATACTGTATGTATACTGTACGTATACTGTATGTATACTGTGTGTTTACTGTGTGTACTGTGTAACAGGGAGGCGACTGCATCCATTCATTTGTCTGTTCATTTGTTACATATGGATTTGTCTTGCATTTCTTTCAGTGTACAGACATGTATTTCTTTCAGTGTACAGACATGTGGGCTGTATTCTACCTTTAAATGTGTATTTATTCTTCTGTTCTATCATATGTTTTGGTTCTGTTCTTTCTCTCTTGTACAGTCTCTGTGTGACTTCAGTTTTAAAGGAGCTGATGGTTTTACTTGCTTTGATTGATCCTTATTCAATAAAGGAACATCATGTTACTCTTTGTGTATTTATATTTATATGACATACATAGTCTATGGGAAACTATCAGTTATCTGAGTATAAATAATACAGAGAATGAAAGGGTCAATGTAATCAAATTCCTCGGAATAACTATACAAAAGAAGTGAAGATGTTGTAGTGCATGGAGGTGTGGGTGAATACTGACAGAACTAATACAAATCCAATCAACATTATTCAGAAAAGGTCAATACCACTGATCAATAAAGTGTCCTATAAGGAACACACACATCAGTTTATGATCAAACTAAAAGTTTTAAAGTTCGGTAACTTAGTCTACTTTAAAACAAAACAATTCATGTTGAAAATTTTCAAAATCAGTTGCCTGTTCATATTCAGAGCTTGATTAAAATATGGGAAATTATTTCTAATTTCAGAGGAAGTCATGTGTTCAATAAACCTTCTGTTAGAACAAATATGAACACATTTAATCTGTGTGTTGGAGAAAATGTTTGGAACAAGTTCAATCCTGAGTTCAAAGACTGTACAACACTATTTATGTTTAAAACTATGTTTAAATGTCATGAAAATATATGAAGAATGTGAATGTTCATTTTTCCACTCAAACTATTGAATTGTTTAGTTTTTTGTTGTTTGTATTGTTACTAAACTAAAGGCATTGGTATCTATTTTATTTAATTTTATTTGGTGATATGAATGGGGGGGTCAACAGAATGATCTTAGGCTTCAGCCTATTCCTTTACAGACTCTTTAATTTTTAAAAATTGTATCTGCATAAATGTCTAATGTTTGAAATGTCTGAATAAACACAATTGAACTGAACTGATCTAATGATTGCAAAATCATCTAAAATCATTATTTATGTAAAATTATTGAAATTAATAATCACAAATGTTTATATACTTACAGTGGGTCTAGTTACTGTGATTCCATTGTTTAATGGGCAGTGGAAGAACTATTGGTTTCCATTTGTGGAGACTGTTGACTGAGATGAGGGATGAGATAAAATAAATCCTGGAACTTAGCCTGGTCTGGACCAGGCTAGCTCCACAGACTAAATCTCCATGGTAACTTATATCAAAACATATCCTGCTTTTGTGAAACCAGATCATGGATAAGTTGAGCCAGGATAGCCAACATATCCCGGCTTAATCCCTTATCCTAGTTTTGTGAAACAGGCCCCTGGTGTTTCCTTTTGGATTTTATGAATGTCATCCTCAGCTCAGTCCAGTTTAATTCAGAACAGACTCATCATTTGTAAAAGACATAAAACAATGAAAACAAAGTAAAAACTCTACAAAAAAAAATTAACAAGAAACTTTGGAGCAGCAGAGGAGTCGATACCAAACTAGATCTGTGCAGTTCCTGATGTGTTTTGCAGGTTTTGAGGACACAGAATTAGATCTGAGCAGGTTTGGATCCACTGATCGGATCTAAATCTATCAAACACACACAGGATTGTTTTTGTTTGTTGGTGAAGAAACAGAAGTTTAGTTTGAGGAGTTGATCAGGCTTTGGTTCAGACTAATGTTAGTTTTTAATGCAGCGTTTTTCAACCTTGGGGTTGGGATCCTACGTGGGGTCTACTGAAATTTATAGTAGTTCATAAAAATAAAAACTTGAAAAATATATGGTGAGTTGAGAGAGACAATCCCAATCCATAAAAGACATGGCAAACTGGTTGTGAAACTGCAGCACTGTGGTTCTGTTTCTCTGTCAAATGTTCATTGTGGTCAGTTTCAGATGCTGCAGCTCTTTCATAATTCATAGTTTGAGTCCTTGTTTGTTCAGTATTAATTTGCATCTGTCAAGGTCTGAGATGATTGGAACCCAAGTGCGTGTGGTGAACAACAACAGCCAGACTCGGACTAGCATGAATGCAATTAAAAATTTATTTATCCATAAAACATACAGAAGAAAAGCAAAACTCTGACAAGGGAGAAACAAAGGTGTCACCGAACCGGGAGAAAAGACACAAACTGAACCAAGGGAACCGGACCTGAAACACAGCAGAACGTGGTGTTCAAAAACACACACAAAAAAAGAAACAAGCTAGAAACAGAGTGCCAATACATACAACAGTCAGAGCTCACTCACAGAATGAATTAATAAAGACTCACGCACCAGGAAACCACAATGCAAAGTACACCAATATGAGAGACAGACCACCTTAACAGCATGGGAGCGAAGACATTCTGGCACAAAGCACAGGAACTGCAACGCTTATAAGCAGGAGGAGAGCTTGATTGCAGATCAGCTCCTGGTGTGTGCCATTAAGTGGTCAATCACTGATGGACAGGAGGGGGAACAGAAGACACAACCAAACCAAACCAGAAAGTGGATTATGACAGCACCCTTGTCAATCCAAGCTGGACTGACCAAGGAAAATAAAATTCTCAATTTTGCGTTAATCTCATAATAATATACATTATATAGTCTAAATGTCGTCTAAAATTAACATTTATTTGCAACATAGTATAGCAAACTATTAGATGATCAAAAATAAATTAGTTTTTGCCAAAAAAAAAAAAAAAAAAAGTCTCTGTTTTGAATGTCTGGGGTCGCCAGAAATTTGTGATGTTAAAATGGGGTCACAAACCAAAAAAGGTTGGAAACCACTGATTTAATGGTTGGGTTCAGACTAATGTCAGTATTTAATGTGTCCGACCATCCAGACCCAGCAGAGAAATAATGATACTGATACTGATAATACCTCTGATCCACCAGAACAGGAAATGGAGCATCGATTGGGCTGTAACCGAGGACATCATCTTTAAGACCAAATGTCCTTAATGTGCTCCGTTTGCACAACTTTAATTATAGGAGCATCTGATCTGCAGCCTCAGTGTTCTGAAGGAGACAGACACACAGGTCTGGGACGGATCTGCTCCACTGGGTCACAACACCAGGACCTGGGTCCAGAAGGGCCCAAACAGACCGGACCTTCAAACAGGGTCCATCCAGAGGACCAGGCCAGTCCAGAACCTGTGTGTGTGTGTGTGTGTGTGTGTGTGTGTGTGTGTGTGTGTGTGTGTGTGTGTGTGTGTGTGTGTGTGTGTGTGCGTGTGTGTGTGTGTGTAACACTTGGACTGTTTCCCTGATGCATCAGATCAAACTCCTGTTCATCATCCAGGCTTTAATAGAACATTAGAACATGGGGTTAACCCTTATCTGTCGCCACGGCAACAACAGCGACTTCAGTCTATCTACAGAACAATGAATGAGGAAGCACGTCAGACACACATGAGACCAGTGGACACGTTAAAGACACACATGAGACCAGTGGACACGTTAAAGACACACATGAGACCAGTGGACACGTTAAAGACACACATGAGACCAGTGGACACGTTAAAGACACACATGAGACCAGTGGACACGTTAAAGACACACATGAGACCAGTGGACACGTTAAAGACACACATGAGACCAGTGGACACGTTAGAGATGACAGGTCCATGTTAGGATGGACCAGGATGGACCAGGTCCTCCAGAGTCACAGTAGTCCTGTTTACTCCAACGGACCCAGGAATTTAATTACCTGGTAAAAGTTAGTATGATAGTATGTTCCTTTATTTGTTAGTACACTCATTAGTTAGTTAGTTAGTTAGTTTGTTAGTTTGTTTGTTGTCTTTCCTCCCTGTTCAGTGCATACTTTTCTTCCATTTCTTTCTGTCTTTTGCTTTTCTTTTTTCTTCCATGTTAAACCTGTCGTCTCATTCATTCAGAAGACTGTCCAGTGTCTCCACATCTGTCCTGGACGTCTGTCTGTCCTGGACGTCTGTCTGTCCTGGACGTCTGTCTGTCCTGGACGTCTGTCTGTGTCCAGCGTCATCTTCATCATCTTTGTTGGTCCTTTCTTCAAACCATCTCCTCTGTTCAACCTTTCAGTCACATTCATCTGTATTTATTCATTATAATACATTTTTCTGTCTAATAATGTTCATAGCATTTACCAATAATGTCAAAAGTTATTCTGATATTGTCCTGGTCTTAAAATGTCCATGAAAATATAGATGATTTACATTATTATTGATAAGTTACTCTGTTATTGGTTTCATTACATTTAAAATCATTATTTATTTGTTTATTCAGTTTTTTGGCAGATGTTTCATTCACTATAACATATAAAATCCAACTCATTAAACCGTATAAATGAGTTAAAGTGTCGTGTCCTTGACCTTTGACCTTTTTCCTTCATCACAGGATGGATTTAATACACGTGCAGATGTTTCTGGGTCTCTGGAGGCGTCGTCGTCGTCTCTGATAAACTGTCTCTGCTGCAGGTGTGGTACGACTCCCATCATCCTCTGCAGCTCCTCAGGTCAGACTATGGCTCTGTGGAAAATCCACGACCGCCACAAACACCACCGATGAACATAAAGACATAAAGACGTTAACGATGATATTTAACAGGTACATCAGTGTGTCCAGTATTCCTGGTCGAAAATGCTTCTTCATGATCAGAAATTATTATAGAAACTATTGTAATAAAATATTTGTTTAATATCAGAATCTACAGAACATAAAATATAGCATAAAGACTAAAATATGTAGTTTCATCTGCCCATGGAAACAAAATCAGATCTATAGACAAAAAAACATACATCCTATAATAATATGTAATCAGTTGTAAAATCATCAGTGTTTGTTCTAAATATGAACCCAGTTGCAGTCTTAGTTTATTTACAGTTTCTTCCATGTGATTCATAAACATGTTTTTCCTGTAGCGAGGCTCATTGTTAATTAAAAACGTCAGAGTCTGATGGTGTGGAGGAGGTTGTCGAACAGCGAGGAGATGAACCCCCCCCCCCCCCCCAAAAAAAAACAACAAAAGCCTACACCTAAAAATAAAAGACAGATCTGAACCCACATGATGTGTTTAGTTCTTTTCATTATGTAACAGATGTACAGTTCATCTGATACAGGGCTCAAACACCAGGTCTGTGGGCCAAATCTGGCCCATCACAGGGTCCAAACAGGCCCATGAGGGGGTCCAAACAGGCCCATGAAGGGGTCCAAACAGACCCATTAGAGGGTCCAAACAGGCCCATGAAGGGGTCCAAACAGACCCATTAGAGGGTCCAAACAGGCCCATTAGAGGGTCCAAACAGGCCCATTAGAGGGTCCAAACCAGCCTGTTAGAGAGTCCAAACGGGCCCAATAGAAGATCCAAACAGGCCCATTAGGGGGTCTGTCTGTAAATGTTTGTGTATTTGTGTCTAATCTTTCATTAACATGTATAAATTATAAGTTGAGGTGTAATATTATTAAAACTGCAGTTATTTTTCTGAAGAAGTTCCTTTTTTTCAGATTATTCACATCTTTTTGTTTTGACAGTTTGTAAATGTAAATATTTTAATAATTTAGTGGGTTGTTTTGTTTTGTTTTTGTTTTACACAAATACAAACATTAGTATTTGTTGTTATTTCTAGGTTATTGTGTTCTTATTGTCCTGGTTCTGATCCACTTTAGGTCCAGTTAGTCTGAATATGGAACCTGAACTCCTTTGACCTTCATGTTCTCCATGGGACGACGGCTGGAGCTCAGGCATGTGATTCTTCTTCAGAATCCAGTGAAGATGTCGACAGGTTTGTAAAGTGTCAGAAACATCAGCTACGCCCACTCCCATGGCCCCTCCCACTTGCCTTCACAGGAGGAGGAGGCTAAACCAGGAGGATCCAGATCCAGACCCCAGCTCCATCCATGAGTGCAGACAGGCTGCCATCTGGTGGTGGATCCAGGACACTGCAGGTACAGGCTTTGGCTGTAGTTGTGTTTTCAGACACCAGGTGGAGACACAGTCCATAACATCCATCTAAGGGCGCAGCGTCTCCACCTCCACCTGCTTCTGACTCATCAGGGTCTGGGGGTTCATGGGTTAGTTCTACCAGGGCCTGGGGGTTCATGGGTTAGTTTTACCAGGGTCTGGGGGTTCATGGGTTAGTTTTACCAGGGTCTGGGGGTTCATGGGTTAGTTCTACCAGGGTCTGGGGGTTCATGGGTTAGTTCTACCAGGGTTTGGGGGTTCATGGGTTAGTTCTACCAGGGTCTGGGGGTTCATGGGTTAGTTCTACCAGGGTTTGGGGGTTCATGGGTTAGTTCTACCAGGGTCTGGGGGTTCATGGGTTAGTTTTACCTGATCTGAGGACACACCTCCATATGACTGACATGTTCCACAACAGAGGAATCCACAGACCTTTAATGTGGTTCATGCTCCTGTTTACACTTCTACTGATTATTTAAACCAGTTCTGTTCTGATTCTGTTCTTCTGTATCAAGTGTTTGCTCTGATATTTACCTCCGCCAAGGAGGTTATGTTTTTGCCAGGGTTTGTCTGTCTGTCTGTCTGTCTGTCTGTCTGTCTGTCTGTCTGTCTGTTTGTTTGTCTGTCTGTCCGTTAGTGTGCAACATAACTCAAAAAGTTATGGACAGATTTTGATGAAATTTTCAGGGTTTGTTGGAAATGGGATAAGGAAGAAATGATTAAATTTTGGTGGTGATCGGGGGTGGGGGGGCCCACGGGGGGGGGCACTGATCAGCCTTGGCGGAGGTCTGCACTCTCCGAGTGCTTCTAGTTTATTTTTATTCTTTTATTCTATTTTTACTGTGTGTCATATAACTGCACTACATCTATCTGTTGTTCGTTCTATTGTTCTATCATTCTATCTATTGTTCTATCTATCGTTCTATTGTTCGCGCTGTCTATTGTTCTATCATTCAATCCATCATTTAATCGTTCTATTGTTGTATCTATTGTTTCATCATTCTATCTATTGCTCTATCTATCGTTCTATCTGTTGTTCTATCTATTGATCGTTCTATCATTCTATCTATCCATCTATCATTCTGTCTATTGTTCATTCTATTGTTCTATGCATTTCCATGGAGGTCAAAGGTCAACACACTCCCACTCATCAGTTTCCATTAGTTTGAGTTAAAGCCAAAGGAGGATCAATAAAACCCAACCCTGTTCCATTAGGTCACATGTCTAATAGAACAGATGTCTCATATTAAAACCACTGTAGAGGCATTTTAGATCAATAATTTATGAGGTTTACATGAGATTTATGTCATTATGGGTTTAATTGTTAAGAAAAAGTTCTGATCACAATTCCATGAACTGATTATGTTTTTTTAATTTAATATAATTAAATGGGGGTGGGGCCAAACACACTTCTAATATAATTCCTTTTTAGTAACAGAACATCTCTGTAGGTCTGATCTGTTTTTATTTTAGTTTTCAGTCCAGCGGTCTGAAGGTCTGATGGACTGATGATCAGTGTCAACGTCTGGAAACAATTATTCTGGAAACTTCTGCTCCAAAACCATCAGCCACCATCAGTTGACATTCATAGCAGAGGTCCTTTGGGGTAAAGTCAACCAAGTTTATTCAAAGAACTGAGAAATATGGATTTTTGAATTTGTATAAACTAGCGGCAGTGTACCCGCGGTGCAGGGGCTAAAATCTCCCAGCATACCTCACAGCATTTGAATACGGACTGTGCTGCAACATCGATCGGATATCAATGGGACGCACGGACATTGATGGGATGCCGGGGGGACGGACACAGAATGCGCACTATATAGTAGGATGTTAATAATCTCTATTGGTTTATAATGGGAAACATTTTAAAGTGTCACAACTGGAAAACAGTTGAACATATTGATATAATCACTATTGGTCATAAATTGGAAGTCATATATGGGCTTTGATTTACTGCCATGACCTTTGACCTTCAGTGACCTTTAAAGGTCAAACCAATGTCAGTTAAGGTCTTTACATATGCAGTTGGACTACAGGAGCCTTGGACCTATTTTTAGTCCATACATCGTTTTTATTTGTTTATGCATAGTTTTTATTCACTTATACATAGCTTTTAGTTGTTTATTCATAGGTTTTATTTATTTATACATCATTTTTATTTGTTTATGCATAGTTTTTATTCATTTATACATGGCTTTTAGTTGTTTATTCATAGGTTTTATTCATTTATACAGTTTTTATTTGCATATATGTTGCTTTTATTTGTTTATACATAGTTTTTATTAATTTATACATAGTTTTTAGTTGTTTATACATAGTTTTTATTCATTGATACAGAGTTTTTACTTGTTTATACATAGTTTTCAATCATTTACACATAGTTTTTATTTGTTTATACATAGTTTTTATTCATTTATACATAGTTTTTAGTTGTTAATACATTGTTTTTATTTGTTTATACATAGTTTTTATTCATTGATACATAGTTTTTATTTGTTCATACATAGTTTTCATTCATTGATACATAGTTTTTATTTGTTTATACATAGTTTTAATTAATTGATACATAGATTTAATTTGTTTATATATAGTTTTATTTGTTTATACATAGTTTTTATTCATTGATACATAGTTTTTATTTGTTTATACATAGTTTTTATTTATTGATACATAGTTTTTATTTGTTTATACATCGTTTTTATGACTTTATACACATTTTGTATATTTATATTAATTTTATTTTGTATATATAGTGTCTGTTTCATTTTTTTGCTGCTGCCTCCTGAGCCTCTGCTTTGAAATCCCCTTGTGATGTAAATGTGAGTGTCAGATCCAAACCAGCTCCTCAGATGGGCTCAGGTGCAGACATGCTTTATTCTAATGTTTTTCTAAACCCTGACATAAACACTGGTCTCTATATGAATGGAACTGTGTGATGACATGTGACTGATCTAAGGATTAAAACCTCGTTATGAAGCTGTCGTCATTGTTAACGACACGCTGGGGCGTTTCCATCTGTACGAGGCTCGGAGGTGTTCACAGTCACAGGATTAGCATTTCCAGTTTTCTTCACCAACAGAATGATTGAGTGCACTGAAAGTAAATACCCTGATACTGGAACAGACAAAACCTGTCCTATTTCACCTGGAAGAGTCTGAGTTTAACCCATAAAGACCCAGTGATACATTTATTTCAGTTCCCAAAGGAATTTTTGTCTATATTTAACCTTTTTGAGCGATTTATCACTATTTACTATAACATTATCCTCTGTATTTTGCCTTTTTCAGTGTAAAGCCTGTATTTTCTACATTTAATTCACTGATCGTGTAGATGTTCATTAAAGTTTAAAGTAAATTCAAAGGTTATTAAATAAAAACAGATCAAACTGAATAAACAGTGTCTTTTTCAGTGCAATCTATTATATTCTTTATCCCCATTTTTTCTAATATTATTCTCTGTATTTTGCATTTTTCAGTATAAATCCTGTATTTTCTATATTTAATTCATTGATCATGTAGATCAGGGCTGTCAAACTCATTTTGGTTCAGTTCCATATTTAGCCCAGTTTGATCTCAAGCGGGCCAGATCAGTAAAATAATGACTTAATAACCTATAAACAATGTCAAATCCAAGTTTTTCTTTTTGTTTTAGTACAAACCCGCCCCAATTAAATTATGAAAATATTTACATTTTACAAAAAAGATGTGAATAACCTGAAAAAACTTTGTGCAATTTTAACAATATTATGCCTCAACTTATTATTTATACATGTACATTACACACAATGTTACATAAACATTTGGTAACAGGCAGAATATTGTTAAAATTTTGGAGTTTGGAACTAAACTTTGAACAATTTCTACAATATTCCATCTCTTATTATTAACACAACCACAGATCACAGTGGATCCATAAATGCACCAAACATTTAGTAACAGGCAGAATATTGTTCAAATTGCACATTTCAGGTTGTTCATCTTTGTTTTGATTTATGTATTTATTTGCATTTTATTGTGAAAGAATAGTTTTGTAAATGTAAATATTTCCACAGTGTAATCTTTTTTTTTTTTTCACTGAAATTTTTTCCACACAATTTTTCACAAAGAAAATTTGTCATCATTATTTATGGGTTATTGTGTTGTTATTTTTACTGTAGATCACATTGGTCTGTATGTGGAACCTGAACCAAAATGATTTGGACAACCTGGACTGTTGAGGTTCATTTTTGCACTTTCATCCCACGGGCCGGAATGGAACCTTTGGTAGGGGGGCCAGATTTGGCTCCCGGATCGCATGTTTGACACCTGTGGTATAGATGTTCATTAAAGTTTAGAGTAAATTCAAAGGTTATTTTATCAGAAACAGACACAACATGAAGAAAAACAACTTTTTTTAAGCAAAGATGTCATTAATTGATCATTGGTCGTTGATCCAGCTCCATGGGTTTCAGTGTTGTAGATGACAGGAGGACATGTGTTCACTGTTTTTGTGCCTTTTTTGATGTTTGGGTCTTTATGGGTTAAAACAGAACTTACTGATGCTGATCTGTGGCTGAGGGATCCAGCTACAGACGGTGTAAAAAAACAGAGACATGATGAAATGGGAGGAACACCGGGCTGTGGTGTATGTTACCCAACCGACCTGGACAAGCCTGGTCACGTCTGTACTTTCACCCTGAGTCACAGTTACAGTAACAGGTTTTCACAACATGGACGCTGTCGACAGTGAATCCAACAGAAAAGTCAAGACGACCGGTCACAGAACGACAGAAACGACTCCTTTAGGCTTTCATGTCCAAATCAGGTGTTTTTTGGTTTCACTCATCGACTAAAACAACACAACAGTCTGAAAATGAGCCAACAAAACAACACAACAGTCTGAAAATGAGCCGACAAAACAACACAACAGTCTGAAAAAGAGCTGACAAAACAACACGCTCATCCATCAAGTCAATGTTTTCAACCTCTGAGTTAAACATATACAGGAATTACACCATGAAAGTGATAACAGTCTCACAACAAACTTGTCAATAATTTATATAATAAACATCTGATCAGGTGGATTTACCCTTAAAGACCAAAACGTCCACCTTTAACCCTTACAGACCCAAACGTCCACCTTTAACCCTTAAAGACCCAAACGTCCACCTTTAACCCTTACAGACCCAAACGTCCACCTTGTTTAATCTGTTTGATCTCTTTCTGATAGAAGAACCTTTGAATTTTCTCTGAACTTTTTTTTTAACTTAATTTTTATTAAATTTTCTCTTTTTTTTTTCAGTACAGTACAATTATACATTCAATTATACAGTTCAATTAATTTCTTTTCCCCCTACACAGCTGCAAATATATTCTCATACACCTCCACAGACACATATAATGAAATTTAAGAAAGCAGTAACAATTATAGCAAACAATGATCACTTCAAAAAACAACAAAAAATAAATAAAAAAGGCTGTAGATATAAATCTTCGTCAGAGGTAGATTGACAGCACTTTGATAACATGGAGTGTTCTTGCAACACCAGTAAATATTATTGCAGTAGTAAAGGTAACATAGGTTCCCATCTTTTAGTAAATATGGTTTTCTGAAGCCGGAGCAAGTGTGTGATGAATTTTCTCTGAACTTTAATGAACATCTACATGATCAGCGAATCAAACATAAGAAAATACAGGATTTACACTTAAAAATAGGACCAATGGCCCTGTAGCTTACCGGCCAAATTAAAAGCTTTGGGAAATGTATCTAGATGCCATTTATTATCACCCAGTTATGTGCATTTATTATATTACAGAAATAGCCCATGTTTTGGTCATATTCCAATCAGATCTGTCAAAAATTCAAATTCCAACTTGATATCATTGATACTGATTTATTGGATCAATCCACTTCCTATCTCTTATCTCTTCCTATCTCCTATCTCTTAAAAGTGGCACCAAATCCAGAATCAGATCCAGATGAAAATAACTGCAAT
The DNA here is from genome assembly GCF_902148855.1 of Sphaeramia orbicularis. NCBI lineage: Eukaryota > Metazoa > Chordata > Actinopteri > Kurtiformes > Apogonidae > Sphaeramia > Sphaeramia orbicularis. The sequence goes on along the minus strand of NC_043971.1, from coordinate 49,757,663 downwards.
ACCTTGTGCTGACATCATCATACAGAAGCTGTATACCAAGTTTGAAGTCAATTAGAACTGGAGTTTCGGAGAAAAACAAGATAGAAATTTTTTCCCGATAAGAGCCCATGTAAATTTTCTGTCAGTTCCAGATCCAGAAGAAGATCCTGATCAGCATGTGGCCATTATGTTTTGGTCATCTCCCCATCAGGACTGGACTGTAGAAATTTACACTGGATATCATTTGTATTTACTGAGTTATTGCATCCATCCACTTCCTATCTCTTATAATGGGGAAATTTTTCAAAGTCGCACCAAATCCAGAATCAGATCCAGATCCAAATAATTTCACTAACTTTTATTGACATCATCATAAAGAAGCTGTGTACCAAGTTTGAAGTCAATCGGAATTGTACTTTCAGAGAAGAAGACGATTGAAAATTTTGTAACGGATGACAGACAACGACGACAGACCCCGCTGCCAGACGCTGCATGACGACAATAGCTTACGGCCTGTCGGGTGGTAAGCTAAAAACTGATCCAAACCTTCTGTCAAATAAACAGTTCAGTAAAGTGTGCATTAAACCTGTGTCAGGATCAGCATGTGCTCAGATAGTGTATGTAGGTTTTTGGTTTGTATTTACTTCTGCATTTGTTCTGCTCTTCTGTGCTTTTGTACTTTTGTTGCTATAAACCTGGGTTTTCCCCTTAGTCAGACTAATAAAGGCATATGTTATCTAAAAACACTACATCAAATAACCAGAACGAACTGCAGATTAACAAACAATCCTACCATATAATACACGTTTCAGCCCCGCCCCGTCTCCGTCCCACCGATGTCCATCCGTCTGATCGATGTTGCAACACGGAACACGGGACTGCATTTGGGTGCAATGCTGCTGTTGCACCACAGGAGGATGTTTAGCCATGGGTACAATGCTGCTAGTAACATCAAAGACTTTTATTTATTAGTGATGAAGACAGTGTATTGTTCTGTAATAATACATGTAAATACTTGGACTGCGGTAATATTTAAATTCATAGTTTTTATCTGTAATACAGAATTTATAATGTCACCGTTAAAGATGAAAACATTCACATAAACATGTAGAAAATCTGTATAATAATAATGATGATGCATAAATCCATCTGTTTTTATCCAAACTGAACAACCATTTGTTCATAATCACAGTGAATGTTCTGTCTGTAGAGTCAGGTTTGTTTAGTTTTTATGTTCTGAACATCAACAATAGTTTTCATCATCATACATATTTGACTCTTTTTTTTTTATTGATATTTGAAAACCACCACAGGTGCAAAAATAGGACCAATGGCCCTGTAGCTTACCAGCCAAATTAAAAGCTTTGGGAAATGTATCCAGATGCCATTTATTATCACCCAGTTATGTGTATTTATTATATTACAGAAATAGCCCATGTTTTGGTCATATTCCAATCAGATCTGTCAAAAATTCAAATTCCAACTTGATATCATCGATACTTACTGATTTATTGGATCAATCCACTTCCTATCTGTCATAATGGGAAAATTTGTCAAAGTGGCATCAAATCCAGAATCAGATCTGGATGAAAATAATTGCAATACCTTGTGTTGACATCATCATACAGAAGCTGTATACCAAGTTTGAAGTCAATCAGAACTGGAGTTTCAGAGAAAAAGACAACTGAAATTTTTTCCCCATAAGAGCCCATGTTAAATTTTTCATAAGTTTCCGGATCCAGAAGGAGATCCTGATCAGCATGTGGCCATTATGTTTTGGTCATCTCCTCATCAGGACTGGACTGTAGAAATTTACACTGGATATCATTTATATTTATTGAGATATTGCATCCATCCACTTCCTATCTCTTATAATGGGGAAATTTTTCAAAGTCACACCAAATCCAGAATCAGATCCAAATAATTTCACTAACTTTTGTTGACATCATCATAAAGAAGCTGGATACCAAGTTTGATGTCAATCGGAATTGTAGTTTTGGAGAAGACGATTGAATTTTTGTAACGGACGACGGATGACGACAGACGACAACAGACGCCGCATGACGACAATAACTTATGGCCTGTCGGCTGGTAAGCTAAAAATCTGCCTTTAAACCTGGGTCGTATCTGGGTCATATTCAGAACCATACGCTGTACTATTACTACTACTACTACTACTACTACTGCTACTACTACTACTACTATTACTACTTCTACTTCTACTACTACTACTATTACTACAACTACTACTATTACTACTACTAATACTACTTATACTACTACTATTACTACAATTACTATTACTATTACTAAGCTACTACTATTACTACTAGTACTACTACTAGTACTGCTATTACTATTATGTCTAGTACTAATATTACTACAACTACTAATATTACTATTACTACTTCTACTACTACTATTACTATACTTACTATTACTATTACTAAACTACTACCATTACTACTACAACTACTAAACTACTACTACTATTATTATTACTAATATTTCTAATACTAGTAGTAGTATTACTACTACTACTTCTACTTCTACTACTACTATTACTACTACTATTACTTCTACTACTACTGCTACTATTATTATTACTATTACTACTACTTCTACTTCTACTATTACTATTACTACTACTACTTCTAGTACTATTACTACTACTACTTCTAATACCACTACTACTACTATTACTATTACTACGACTATTTCTACCCCTATTACAACCAATACTATTACTACTACTTCTATTACTACTACTATTACTATTACTACTACTACTACTGTTACTAGTAAACTATTACTATTACTTCTACTACTATACCAGATCATTCGTCCTTTTCTCCATCTCTGGGCTCTGACTACTTCCTGGAATCAGTGACTCTTCCTCCATTGGTTTCAGACATGTTGTGTATTTTCTTGTGTGTTGTGCTTTCTTTCATGTACATGTGTGTTTTCCAGGCCTGGTAGTGGTGTGTTGTGTCCCACCCTAAAAGGGGGGCCGTGCTGTCCCCTCCCCTCCCCTCCCCGCCATGCCCCTCCCCTCCCCGCCCCTCAGCATCTCGGCTCCGGCTGTCGGAGCTGGAGTCTGGCAGAGCAGGAGCAGGAGCAGGCGGACAACACTCCGGCGGCTCCCGCGTTCGTCCCACACTTAGCTAGAGCTGCTCCCCAGGCAGTGGAGGTGATGATGGCGGCGGCTGTAGAGAGAGGAGGCGTCCGGGCCGCTTTCCTGAACCCGAGCAGCGGCGGCGGCGGACCGGCACCGACCAGCCTCCCGGCCGGAGCGCTAGCCGGGGCTGTCGTCCTGGGCTCGGGCTCCGGCGGCATGCCCGTGCCCATGAACCTCTTCGCCACCTGGGAGATAGACCGATCCTCCCCGAGCTGCGTTCCGAGGTAAGGCTGTTTGTGTTAGCGGCCACTCCGCACACCGGGGCGGGTCCGGGTGGTGCGGGTGTGGGGCTGGACTACCGCCGTGTGGTCCAGGGCTCAGAGCGGGGAGCGGAGCCGTTCCCATCCCGGAGCCCCGCTGCTAAACCCCGAGCTAACTAGCATAGCGGCTAATGCTAACTAACAAATAGCCCCACTGTCCTCTCACAGATTCAACTAAAAGCCTCTTAACCCTCCACATGTATTATTTATCAGTCGTTTAAAGCCTGGGCTGAAACACACCGAGGTTAAACGTTAAATCTGCCAAATGTCACCAACTTCGGGGAGGTTTCCAACTGTTATTGTCTGATGAACACATTCAGTTCGATCCGTTATGATAGTCTGCTAGCAAAACTTCAGCTAATATGTGTCAAAGGCTTTTCTACTGTACTAGTGCTGTGGATTCATGCTTAGCACACTTTAAATGTGGACTGGGGCCTTGGCTTTAACGGATTTACTGAACCACTGCCTCCTAATAGACACATAATTCCATAAACACAGTGACATTTGTCGGATAAAAACAGCCCTTTATCCACACTCAGCTGAGCCTGTATATCTAGGGTTTTTAATGTTGATGCTAACAGGCTAACTGCTCACACACATGTACAGTGAACACACACACACACACACACACACGTAAAAGCCTCCGGTGTTGACAGAGCAGCTGTTTGGTGTGCAGATGCAAATGTCCTCCGTCCACAGTGTCTTTAATGAGCTTCCAGTGACACCGTTTACTGTACAGAACATGGTGGGCTTCAGTCATCCACTGCATTAGTATTCATCGACAGTGAGCAGGCATCGCTGCCACCTGACCAGAAGCCTCTCGGGAACTGTGGGCACATTAATCAGCTTTGACCTAGATCTGTTCCACTCATTGGGCTCGAAGGGGAGGGTTTCCTCTCCAGTCGATCCGCCTCTGGTTGGGGTGTGTGTGTGTGTGTGTGTGTGTGTGTTTTCTGCTGCCTCTTCTGTGTCCACGAGTCTGCAAGCGTGGATCCAATCAATACATGTGAGAAAACCCTGGATGTTTGACACAGACGGTCTGATTTCACATGATTCTATCCGGATCTGACGCCGGTGGCATTAGGAACCAGTGGATCTTTCAGTGTGACAGCTTTTTTATTCGTTTTTCATCATCGTCAATGAATCTATCGGTCCACAGATAGTGCATTTGAAAAGGCTGACACAAAACATTTTACATTCACATTTGTGCATTTGGCCGATGCTTTTTTCCAAAGCGACTTACAGGGGTAAAACCAAAAATGAAAGAAAAAATACAACAATAGATTAAAAACATTAAACAGCTGTACAATTAAAACAGTGTCATACAGAAGAATAAAAAGCAAAATAATAGACTAAAATACAAAAATAGATTAAAAAGACATAAAAGCAGCTGTACACTTAAAAACTGATAAAAATACCAAGTAAAAACAACAGAATAGACATGATGATACATTTAAAATTTATTATCATGTCATGTTAATAGTTAGGAGATGAAAAAGCCAATATCAGCCCCTCCTCCCACCCTCAAACTGTCAGAAATGAACCATCTTTGACTTGATTAGAAGCAGGATAAGCAGCATTCTCAAAGGAATCAATCAATACAATTGCATTTCAACATCAAACATAAAACAAAATCAGCTTTAAAAAGAAAAAAAAAAGGATCCAGTTTGGTTTCATTGAAAAAGCCTGGTGTTGGTTTTGGTCCAGCTGGAACCAGTATCAGCTGATAGTGATTGATCGGCTGTGTAAATGAAACAGTGTGATGGTTGGTGTTTGGCTGCGGTTCTGTGTCTAGGTTCTAAAGTTCTCCTCTTGGCTCTATCTAGACTCCGTTTGTGTTCTGTTCAGACACATAGAAGGGTTGTTTTTTTTACAGGTGGATGATGGATGTATTTGGACCAGTAGTGTGTTTTACTTTAACTGTAGAGTATGTACTCACACAAACACAGGCTGAACCAGGGAGATCCGACTCATTTATGTTCAGGGTCCACATTCAGCTCAGTATGGATCAGAACAGTAAAAGAAGAACTTATAAGCAATGACAAATACAACCTGTTCTGTTTGTTTTAGTGCAAAAAAGTAAAATTATAGAATACAAATGTTTCCATTTACAAACTATTCTTTAAAAAAATGTGAATAACCTGAAATTTCTTGAGAAAAATAAGTGCAATTTTAACCATATTGTGCATGAGTTTGTCATTTACACATGTGACTTACAGATCCCAGTGGATCTAAAAAGGCACCAAACATTTAGTAACAGACACCTGGAACTGAAATATGGGTCATTTAACCCCTTATAGACAACTGTCTCAAATTGCCTCAGTATTCTTGTGTTTTTGTACTGAGGTTCTGCTCAAAACTGTGAATGTGAAGGACCCTCATGGATCAATTTCAACATAACTATTAATTTAATGAAATTCAACAGATTTTTGGATCATTTTAGTTTGTTTGGATTGTTGACTGGAATAACTGATCAATAGTAACACCAATAAAGATAGGTAGAGGTACTTTATTTATTCCAAACTGGAAAATTACAGGGTTTTTTTTTTTTTTTTTTTTTAGATAAAGTATATTCTCAACTTACATTCTCCACATCTCCACTTGATAATTATGTCATGTAATTGTAAATACAATCAGACAGTAAAGGTTTAACTTTATGATCAGTACACTTTGACTGTCAGTGTCATCCTGTGTAATTTTTACATTTTGTGAGTTCATCCCGTGGTCTGGTCCGGAGTGTCTGAAGGCCCGGTTTTGGCCCCTGGGCCGTATGTTGGACACCCCTGCTCTACATGAACACTGCCTTTCTACACAACAGCTTTATCCATGATTTATGAGTGCGTTTGGATTATTATTAATGCATCCGACTGAAGTTAACTGCTGTTGTTTCTATTTTTGATGAGCTGGGCGCTGGTTTATTTGTTTAGATATTTATTACGTCAACGCCTCCTTTGTTCACCGGCTTCAGCAGTTTCCAGCCTCTGGAAAGTCAAGGAGAGTTCACCTCTGACAGATTTATTTTAATCAGCTTTTTTTCTTGTAAAAGCCGCTGCCGTTCGTGGGTGGGTGGGTTTGCCTCTGTTCTCTGTAGGAGTGTGTGAAATCTGTGTCCATGTCGTCTCCATGCTGCTGTTCCCAGGACGTCGGTGTTGGTGCTTTTCCAGAGTTGGGCTGATCTGACGCTGTCTGCGCCGACATACAAGGCTCTATTAAAGATGGATAAGGCCCAGGACGACCATGGTTTATTGATGAGCCCAGGCGTACGGCGTAGGGATCCCACTGACTGTTCCCAGTACAGCGGCTGCCTCTCCAGTTGGCGTTGACGTGGACGCGCGTTTATCTGACGTGTAATGGACTTGTGGGTTCAGTGGACGAGTCTGTGTGACACAAGTGGTTCATGTTTCTGTGGAGGACATGGACACTGCAGTCGTCCCCTGTCCGGGTTCTGTGTGTTTATACTGGTGTCAAAGGCCTCGGGGGAAGCCCCAGCCCCAGGACTGGCCTTCTGTCAGAGGCCGGACCGTTCCGGTTCTGGTTCTGGAGGACGTGGACGCTGCAGGGTCGTCCTCCGTCCTGGTTGTGTGTGTGTTTTTACTGGTGTCAAAGGCCTCAGGGGAAGCCCAGCCCCAGGCCTGGCCTTCTGTCAGGGGCTGGGCTGATTCTTGTTCTGGTTCTGGTCCAGCCTCCAGGGTATGTGGTGTCCAGTTTCAGATGAGCCCATGGGGCTGTTTCCATGTATTTGATGGTGATGCGCTGTGACGTCACACACAGCTGTTCCTCGTTAATAATCACATGACTTTAAAGCCTTAATAAAGGGAAACAGTTTATTCAGTCTGGAAAATATGGGTTTCAGTCTTTAAAGGTCTGAGAACATGGGCCTTTATTTATTCATTTATTTGTTGTTGTTGTTTTTTTATTGATCTACAGCACAGGTGTCAAACTTATGGCCTGTGGGCCAGAACTGGCCCTCCAAAGGGTCCAATCTGGTCCAAAAGGATGAATGTGTGAAATGAAGAAAATGACACTGAAGATATTAAACAATAAATGATGTTAAACTCATGTTAGTTCAGGTTCCACATTCAGACCAATATGATCTAAAGTGGATCAGAACCAGGAGAATAAGAACACAATAACATAGAATTAATGACAAATATAAACATTAACAAACTGCCCAAAAAATGTGAACTTTGTGGACATAAACATTTCGTGATGTAATTTTACCTCCTTTCCCTGTTCTTATTTGACTGGTTCTGATCCACTTTAGATCATATTATGGTTCTGATCCACTTTAGATCATATTGAACTGAATGTGGAACCTGAACTATCCTGTCTCTGATGTCCCTGATGTCCAGAACCAGAGCAGGTTTACAGATACAGTCACCATCTGATGGATGGGATCAGTCAACCTGCACTTATTACACACACACACACACACACACACACACACACACACACACACACACACACACCATGTGCATGTACAACTATAGTGTAAATATCTAAAGAATATTTCAATTTATATCCAAATTGATATAAATATTTATATAAATAGACAGTTCTTTTTTCTCATTACATGTTTCAGTTTTGTATCTTTTCTCTGTTTTCTCTGCACTTTGTTTTTATTTTTGTTTTGTTTTTTTGCAGCTGTTAACTGTGAAATTTACTCATGATGAGATCAATAAAGTCTTACCTTACCTTACCTTTGCTTATCTTATCTTTATCTGATCTTAACCTTACCTTATCTTACCTTATTTTTTTTTATCTTATCTTTATCTTCACCTTACCTTATCTTTATCTTATCTTAATCTTTCCTTATCTTGTGGGTGCTGCTTCAGTTTGTGACAGTAGTGGACCGTTGGTTCCTGTTTGTGCTTGCTGTCATTGAATCCACAGCAGAGCTTGTGTTTCTGGTTTTCTGCAGCATATGTGATATTTGATGGATGTGACGTTTCAGATGTGGCTCTCATTCCTGCACTTCTCCTCCTCCATCTGGACCTTTACATTTCAGCCTTTTGTGATGATCCGTGTGCATCAGCTGATCTGATGCTTGTGATCTGCTGAACTGTGCAGCTCTAATGTTGGGTATTAAACTAAAGTGTTCTTTATTGAAGTGTCAGTGAAAGTTCAGCCGTGGTCTGATGTTGGGGATGTCACTTTAAACCTGGGCCATAACCTCATCATCATCATCACCACCACCATCTTATGTTTGGACTTTAACAGTGACATAGTGATGATCATTAACTGAAGGAGTGAGGCTTTATGTGGTTCATTCTCAAATAAAACATTGAAATGTTTCCATGTTTCCTTTAGATGATATATATGTGGATGTGGAACATTCTCTGATTATTTTAATAAATATTGCAAATAAGAAATTAGTTGGGAATTAAATAAATAAATAAATAGATAAATAAATAAGAGAGTGTGTTAGAGCCACATTTGTTCAATGTTCTGACCATGAAGGACAGTTTAAAACCACAAATAACCGTCTTCTTCCTCTTTTTCTAAATATAATCTCAGATTACAATGACCAAAATAAACACTGAATCACAAAATCATTATTGTGACATTTCTTTTACTTTATTTCCATGTAGTTGCATCTTTTACATTGTTCGAGGTCTTTCACATCAAGTCAACTTAAAGAAAATGACCAATAGGGTGGTTCACAAAATAAACTTTCACCAAATTCTGCCAGATCACTTTTTGCCTTGTTCCAATTGATATTAAAGCATATGTACCAAAAATGGAGTCAATTGCAGGACATTTAGGGATGGCACACTTTTTCACAATTTTGAAATTATTAACGTTCCATTTTCGAGCACCAGGAGCTTACCATCAGGCATGGTGGATGGCTAAGGCTATTTACTGCATTAAAATAACTTTATTTGAGGCCCAGACAAGTCTGACATTGAAGCAGAAGCAATCCATGAGGAAAGTTACCAACTTCGTCTGTTTCGTCTACATAATGTTTTGGCATGAGGCTTCCCTGGCAACACATGCTCCAAAGAATGATTTGGACTTGATCCAGAGTTTGCATCTGTATCTGGATAAAAGCATTGCAGATTCCGCACTGAAGAGCATTGGACAACATTTGTGGCATCTGTCAGAAGAACTCGTCGCCCTGGCATTTTTTGATGCTCACATTGATGCTGAAGAAAAGGAGGCAATGCTGAGAAATCTTGAAAGACGCCCTGGGAAGATGCTGAAAAGACTTGATGCCAAGTCTTTCCTCCGCAAGAACAGTACAACTACCATCTCTAGCCTTGTCACTCACCACTCAATCCACTTCTTTGAAGTTCTTACTGAAGGCCAAATTAACAGCACAAGTAACCCTGATGATGTGAGGTCCATTCTCACAGATGAGTCTGAAAAGACAAAAAGTCTATTCCTTGAAGGTCATCAATGACAGTGCAGAGAGGCATTGCCCTTGCTAAACACTGTCAACAATCTGTGCAAAATGAAGACCAAAAGCAGTTTTTGCTCCGCCTTGTGCAAGGACACAGAGATAAAGTATCAAAGAGAACAAAGTCTTCATACATGGAATATAGTGTTTGAACTGTTCTAATGTTTTAACACATGTAGCATAAGTACTGGGAGACTGGGAGAGATTATTAATGAGCAGATTTATCTTTGTATTGTTTAAGTTATGTTTCTGCAAAAGTTACGCATTCTTATGTAGAACAATAAAAATTGTGAAAAAGTGTGCCACCCTTTACTGGCGTCGTATTGACTCAATTTTTGGTACAGATGTTCACAATGGCAATAGGAACAAGGCAAATACGATCTGACATAATTTAGAAAACTTTTACCCATACCATCATATTGTGAACCACCCTAATGACCAAACTCAGACTGCAGGGGATTATCCTCTAAAACCCATTAACGATAGTTTTTTATTAATGCCATGTGTCATTTGTTTTATATTATTCACCTTCATTCTTTGATAGTCATTAAGTTCATAATTAAACATTTAAATGACACTTTTCTTACTTGTTATCAAAAATAGGTCTTTACTAATTAGCAATAAACTGCAGTGCTTTTTGCTCGTTGTGGTCTGTGGGTGATTAACCCTTTAGGTGTGGAATTTGACATTATTGTGCACTCTGTAGATAATTGATCCTTTTGAATATTTTTTCAGAACAGTGAGTATGTTGTAGTTTCTTTCCTCTTTTGTGACTTCGCCGACTGATTGCCTTTTCGTTGTGGATCAGATGGTGTTTTAGGTTCCACTGTTTTCTGGACCTGACACGTAATCCAGACCATAATGAACTTCCTCGTATCTAAATCTAACCTCATTCGGTTCATGGGTCGTTTCCTGCTTCATCTCATTTTGGTTTCTTCCAGTGAGAATAGTCTTGTGTTCCATCCTTTTGGAGCCTCCACAGTTGGACAGTCGTTTTTATTCCTCCGCTGCTGCTGCTGCCAGTCTGCCACCCTCTACCCGTGTCTCTAATACCATGTGGCATTTGCACGGCGGGGGGTTTTCTCCAATAAGCCAAGTTTTTAGCTTCTGTAAAGCGTCTTCCAAGGTAACATAAACCCCTGGGGGGGGGGGGGGGTTCCACCCACCATTTCCCTGTTTTCTCCTTAACAAATAGCTGACCAGGGCTTTGGTGATGTTGCTGAGTAACCAAAGATAGTGAAGGGATAAAATGCACAATAGAAGCCAGAGTTGGCCTTAAAACTTATTAAAACGCACTCGTGTGCATCATCAGCTGGATGAGAAAAGACTCCCATTAGAACAGGCCTGGATTTATTTATGTGGTTTTTGCAATAAAAGTGTCAGAAAATTAGTTTTTTCTCCCAATTCTTTTGCGCCTTTTTTCCAGGAAGAACTTAACTTTCAATATCTGGCCTTTAATTATCATTATTAAATTTAATAAACACTTAAAACAGTGTGTTATAGTAAAATATAAAAAATAGACTTGAATTTTTTGTTAACTATAGTTAATTATATACTATAGTTAACTATAGATGCTAATGCACTCACACATAGTTTGAACTGTTGATGGGCCAAAGGCTGCAGCAGCTGTTAGACTTTTTCAGCTTTAGATGAATTGAACCACATCTGCTCATCCTCTCCTCCATCTCCGTCCTCATCCCTGTTCTTAATCTGTGAATGTTCCGTCCGTTCTGTGTGTGTTCACTTTAATGCAGATATGAATCCATTAAACTCTGATGGACCTGATGGAGGCCCTTCATAGGAGTGGGCGTTCGCCTTTCACCTCCTAGATTACACCCATGTCCTGGCTTGGATGGACTTTCTCCTGCACTAATCTGATTTCATAACACCAAAAAAAGAGGAGCTCGTAATCTGACGCTGCACACGGATGCTGGCGCTGTAATCCACCATTTCCTTTGGCCGTCGTAACCGCGGCGCCGGCACTCCGTCGGTGTCCTTGAGAATGGTGACGAAGCGTTCTGATGGTCTGCGTCACGGATACAACACGCATTCAGCTGCATCAGACGTATTGACTGGTGTGTGTGTGTGTGTGTGTGTGTGTGATGGAAGTGTTGTAATGGGTTTCAGGTGTGTTTCTTGGTTCTGTATCAGAGACAGGAGCCTTAACAGCAGTGGTCCAATAACACCAACACCCTAACTGTGTGTTATTTGTGTGTGATTTTTATTTTATTTATTTATTTATTTATTTTTAAATTTGTGTATGGTTGACAGCATTAGGATGTGACCCATAAATCACCTGGTACCGCCCACTGGAACATACATTCAAACACTGACCAATGAACCGTCCTGGAACTGTGACCTGAACCTCAGACCTGCCACACAGTCTGTGTTGGTACCCCCTCTACTGGCTCTGACACAGTTCTGGATCTGGTTCTGGATCTGCGGGTTTTCATTCATATCGTCAGTGTTGGACCGTTTACAGCTGTACTTCTTGTTTATGTCAGTGAATCCTAACGAAGCTGATCCTCCATCCTGTCCTCACTCCAATCATCTACACCACATCCAACTGCTTCCTCTTCCTCCTCTTCTTCCTCGCCTTCGTCCTCTCCCTCTTCCTCCTCCTCTCCCTCTTCCTCTACTTCCTCTTCCTCCTCTTCTCTCTCTTCCTCTTCTCCCTCTTCCTCCTCCTCTTCTCTCCCTTCCTCTCCTTTGTCTTCTATCTCTTCCTCTCCTTCCTCTTCTCCCTCCTTCTGCCTTGAATGTGTCAATATTATCTTGGCTTCCTCTTCCTCCTCTCCTTCCTCTTTTCCCTCTTCTTCCTCTTCCTCCTCTTCTCCCTCCTTCTTCCTTGAATGTGTTAATATTGTCTTGGTTTCCTCTCCTTCCTCTTCTTCTCCCTCTTCCTCTTCCTCCTCTCCTTCCTCTTCTTCCTCTTTTCCTTTACTTCCTCTTCTCCCTCTTCCTCTTCTTCTCCCTCCTTCTGCCTTGAATGTGTTAATATTGTCTTGGTTTCCTCTCCTTCCTCTTCTTCTCCCTCTTCTTCCTCTTTTCCTTTACTTCCTCTTCTCCCTCTTCCTCTTCTTCTCCCTCCTTCTGCCTTAAATGTATTAATATTCTCTCGGTTTCCTCTCCTTCCTCTCTTTCCTTGGGAAGCGTTTGACATTCCTGGCAGCCGGTTTGGTTCTGGTGCAGCTTCAGCTGGGCCTCGACTCCACCCCCCCCTCCAGCTCTGGGAGCAGAACCGGACCCCGGACCCCTGAACCGGCCCAGATCTTGGCGCCGATCGGGGCATGCGCTGAACGCTGGTGTTGAATTCCTCACAAAGGGAAGAAAGTGGCGTTTCCCCCGCATGGACCTCAGAGCGGGACGGAGGCCAGATTCTTGTGTGGGTGGGTGGATAGTGGGGGTCTCTGCTGGCGAAGAGCTCCCACTTCCTGACCAGGAAAGCGTCCTCTGACACTGGGAGGCTCCTGTCAAAATAAGCACATGGGGACGGTATCTGCCTCCTGCCTTTTCTCTGTCGCTGGGCCTCCTCTGATTTCCCACCTCTCCCATTCAGGCATTTCCTGAGCTGCATGAGCCAGTAGCAACAGTTAAGACCCACCCCTACACTGACTGACAGATGAGACTGGGACACGTCCACGTCCATAGACACATGAAACGGGGCGCACGTCCTCACATGGGGACGGTTCTGTTGGACTGTTTTAATCAGGGCGATCACAACGATGACATTTCAGACTGTGATTAAATGTCACTCCAATAATTACAGTGTTTTTATTATTGTAGTGTAAGTTTAAAACTAATTTATCTGAACATATGGAACGAATCTAATGAAGAAGGAGCATGCATTTGCACCAAATGCAGGCAATATGTTTGGACACAGTAGATTGGACATTTAGTGGACTGTGTGTGTGTGTGTGTCCTCCGTACAGAGCTGACTGCTGTAGTTTGTCATATATATGTATTTATGGTCAATGAACAGACTAGTGAAAACGGTAAGTTAATGGGACCAACATTTTGGCAGATATTAGTCATTTTAATCTAGGGATGTAACAATTACTGGTATAACGATAAACCGCAGTAAAAATGCCAACGGTTAGTATTACCGTTTAAATTCTAACTATGATAACCGTGTTTGATTACCGCACTTTTAGGGGAAAAAACCCTATGTAAAGATCTGCTTTTATGTCAAATAATTGAGTATAGTTTTAATTTATTCCAATTTGATTTTTCTATACCTAATATTTGGAACCAGTATTCACTTTTAAAGTCTTTGAAATGATTCATTAAGTGTCTGTGTGTTATTTGTGCAATAAATTATATACATTTTTCAAATCGGATTTTATGTTTTTGTGTGTTTTCTGTCCTTTTGTGTTGATATAGTAGGTTAAAGTGAAAAAAATAATAGGCAGATAATATAGATGAAGTTGTGCTGGAAAAAAAGATCCCAAACATGGGTATAGTAAACATTTGTTTATATAGTATATAAAGGCAAAATCAAAAGTACTGAAAAACGGACAAAATAGGCTCAGACCACTAAGGGTTAATATTTGAATGTTTCTGCCAACAGAAGGTACATTGTGCCTTTTATTTTATTTGTCTTTTTTTTTTTTTTCAAACTAAAACTTGGTTAAATTATTTCAGTGTGTGTATAAGTACTTTTTGAAAATTTTGAGCACAATTTCAATAATACCGCAATAATTATGATAACCGTGATAATTTTGGTCACAATAACCGTGATATGAAATCTTCATATTTTACAATCCCGTTGCTATGGCCACGACCGTTGACAGAAAGCACAGTACCACGCTGCATGATGAGAAATGAAGTTAAAAACAGCAACATCACATTTACTAACTTCAGTCCCTAGATATTGGTATTAATAACTGTCATTTCAATTTTAAAGAATGATTTACCGAACAATGTATATGTCCGTACTTGTAAAATATACTCATCTTTTCCCATTAGTCAGTTCTGCCCAACATCAGAATGACCACATCTAGAACACAGGGTTCCCCACAGGTCAGTGCACTGGTAAATATCTTAAATATACAAAGTCTGTAAGTGTTAATGACAGCGAATCAACCACTGCAGCCACTGGAATCTGAAAATGTGGGAAATGATGTGATAACAACAGGGATGTGACAGGTTTTTTTCTGTCCCATTGATCAGTTTTCATGCAGGTAAATAGATGATTAACGATTAGTGATTGATTAATGTACAGGATGGAACATTCTGCTGAACCGGAATGACTGACTTTGACATAAAATAACAGTTGGAAACAAATTAAACTCATAGAATGACCTAGATTTTTGACACTTTTATGTTCAACTCCAGATTTATTCACCTGGTTGTTGTTTTTTTTCATTCAGGTGTTTATGACTTTGGCTTCTGTTCATTTCAGGAGTTTATTTAGTTTATGATTGGCCTGTTGGTTGTGGTTGTCGAAGTGTATTCTTGCTATGATATGGTCTGGTTCTGGTCTGGTCTGGTTTTTCTACTGTCTGTTATCGTCAGCGGCGCCCGTTAGCCTTAATGAGCGTCACCCCTTCAGGCTCCGCCCACTTTAGCATCACTGATGTTAAATCACTAGCACTGGGATATACAGAAAAGAAAAGGGTGTTGACAAAGCTGTGCAAAAGCCGGAGCTGGGACAGATGCAGCACATTAGTCATTTGGACGTTTTAAACCAGGAGGGATAGAAGGGGGCGGAGTCTCTGCTGAAAAAGCCGTCGGCACTGTCACCGCTCCTTTAAAGAACAAGTGCATGAGCAGCAGAATCGCACGCAGACGCACATTTCATCCAACGGCAGGAAACCAAATCCAGATGTGCACTCACTAATGCATCACCTGTTAAGTCAAACCTCCGAGAGCATTTTTAATCACCTTCTCCAAGTCGACATCAGCTCGTACTGCTGCTGATTGGACTCCTATTGATTTCCCAGCTCATTGTACACCTTCATTTTTTCTCTGCTGAAGTGTTGAGTGTGCTGCAGAAAATAGTTCAGATCCACAGAACAGTTGAGCGTGGCCTGGTTGTCATTAATACTGATGACCTAACCTTATGTTATCAGTGTCTTTGGATTCAGCACATGATGGATCGTGTGTTCGCTCTGTGGATGGTAGAAGTAGAGATAGAGAGTAGAGAATATCTGTCAGTTAGGTGTGTTTATGTCACCGACTGATCAACCACCAGCTGTTATGAAGACGCTGTGTCCGGCAGCGTTATCGTATTCGTTAGCAGTTCTTTCAGACATCTTCTCCGACTAAACTACTGATCAGATTCGTTTCTAATGTTATATTTATCTTCATTTGGGACAATGTCTGCAAAGTTCGTTAACAGTTTTGAGAAATTTAGGTTTTTTAATTTTTTTTTTTTTTTTTTTACAAAGTTTTGAAATATTAAATATAAATAAATGTGCCTTTCCTTCTAATGCACAGGTCTCAAATATGTGGTTCGGGGTTCAGAACCGGCCCGCCAAAGGGTCCAGTCCGGCCCCTGGGATGAATTAGTGAAATGAAAAAATGACACTGAAGATCTGAACGATCAAGGATGTTCAAATCATTTTAGTTCAGTTCAATCTAAAGTGGGTCAGAACCAGTAAAATACTATCAGAATAATCTACAAATAATGAAAACCACAAATATTTTTCTTTGTTTTCGTTTTAAAAATATAAAATTAAATAAACATGTTACATTTACAGACTAGCCTTTTACAAAAAAATGAACAACCTGAAATGTCTTAACAAATGTCTGTGGAATTGCACCAATATTCTTTCTGTTATTAAATGTTTTGTGTATTTGTTGAATAATAGAATAATGTAAATTGTACTTATTTTTTAAAGAATTGTCAATTTGTTCATGTTATGTTCAAGTACAGTTCATAGATGTAAACATTTTCATGATGGAGTCAAAAAAATCCGCATAAACATGCAGTGTGCCTTAAAGAATATTTCAAGGCACACTGTAGGATTTGTATAAATATGAAAAATTGATTTTCATAATGGAATTCGACTTTTGTCACTCAAAAGTGGAGAAAACTTTGGAGTTGACATTATTGATCAGTTCTTATTATTTATATTATTGTACTGGTCCGGCCCACTTTAGATCAGATAAGGCTGATTTGTGACCCCTGAACTAACATGAGTTTGACGCCCCTGAACTACTGGTCCATATGTTGATGGTTTAGAACATGTAAATGGTTCCAGATATCAGTCTAGTTCCTATTGATCACTGATTGAGGTCAGATATGGACTATGATTGGATAAGTTGAGTTCTCCTCCAGTGAAAGTCCCGCCCACTTCTATAGTTCGACTGATGTGCATCCAGACCACAGGACTGGAACATAGAACAGAACCTGAGAACCTCACACATTCACCTGGTTCTGATCCACATAGAACAGACGCTGATGGACAGGGACACTGGTTCTGTTTCCTGTTGGTTTAGATGAAGCTGCTGATGTTCACATGTATCTGTATTAAAAGTGCGAATGTGTGTTTACTGATGTCAGCCTTCCATTATGATTCAGCCCACAGTGACTGAAACACACAGAAGCTGTCAGTGCTGCTCCATCTGTCTCATGCCTCATCCATACTTTTCCAGTCAGGTCCATATTTATGTAGAAGGAGACAAATCTACTGCATTATCACATTCATTGTGGTAAATACTCACTCTTATTATGTATATGAAGCAGGTAAATGTTTCTAATCCATCTGTAACAGAAACAGAAGAATGTGTCCAAATTCAGCTGAATTCAACAGATTATGGATCAGTAACTGCAGTTTTGAGACTGGAAAAGAGCTGAACACCAAGTTTAGTTTCATCTGCTCAGAGCTGATTAATAGTGGATTAATTGGGGGGGGGGGGCTCCTGACTGGTCACTGATTCAGTGTCGTCTCAGTGGTGTTTTGACTCCAGATGGTGTGTCGTCCTGGGGTCAGCTCAGTGGTCAGTTCTGGGGTCAGTCCTGTGGTCAGCTCTGGGGTCGTCCTGTGGTCAGTTCTGTGGTCAGTCCTGGGCTCTGGTGTCCATCCCCTCCGTTCTTGTCTCTACTGTTTCATCCTTGTCTCTGTTTCATCCTCGTCTTTACTGTCTCGTTCATTTGGGTTTTTTCTCATGAATCATGTTGAGCGGCCTTACATAAGCCCCTCCCCCACCTATAAATACACAACACTGACATTTTCTCCACATTTGAGTGTATTCGTACTGTTGAAAAGTCCATATTTTTCCTCTTGATGTGGTCTTATAATTCTTCTAATGTTGGCTCCAGACAGATTGGTAGAAGTGAAGCCATTGATCTGAGCCGTAAATGCCTCGCCGCCGCCCCTGTCAGGTCTGTCCACCTTAATAGGATTGTGCATTTGAGGCTTAACCTGTCAGAGGTGGTGTCTGTTGGCATCTGCGGTTATCAGTGGGTCACTCCAGACTCTATGGGGTCATCGATGCCTGCGTTCCGCTGCTGTCCTGGTGGAGTCAGCTGATTGGATGAGTCCGTGACAGGTCCTTGCGTTTCCGATCGCTGCCGTGGCTTTTATTGTGGTGTGTTTCCACTACAAATACAGGCCGCTGACCTCATCAGTTTGTGGTCAGAGCTGAACAAAAGAGCTGTTGATCTGTGCAAAACACCGACACAGGCCCCGGATCAGGTCCTGAAACCAGAGCGGTGGATCTGAGGCCCAGATCCAGAAACACTGAACTGATCTGAACAAAGAGCAGAAACTGAAATGGCCCTGATGGACTGGACCAGGTGACCAAGCCCGGATGAACCCTTAGATGGATGAGAGGGTCCAAATGACCTGGTCAGGTGGTTCTGTTAGAATATCTGTGGAATGAGAAGTTCGTATTCCAGATATTCAACAAAAACATGTGTTAACATCATGACATTTAAATCTTTAATTTACCTTTTATAGATCTGGTGTAGCTGTAGTTTTTTTTTATTCCTACCCTAAGCCTATATAGGTGGGTCATAATGACCCCCATCACTGTTTTAGGCACAAATGGAGGAATGTTTTCAAAAATGAACCGTACAGATCACAGCTCTCTGCCTAATGAACTGACCCCCGTTCATTTAGAGTAGAATGACATCTGAACCTTTGACTCGTTCAACAGTTTAACCAAAGGACTCACTAAACACGTTATTGTTCTACTGCTGTTAGATACAAATATATTATATACTACATATACAGTGCTTCTCAAATTTTCAAATAAAAAAAAAAAAAACTCTAAAATTGTTAAAAATGTAAAAAAGGAAAAACATTCCAAACATGAACTAATTCTTTTATGGACCAAAATCTAATAGAAATGCTTGTTTTTAATGTGATAAAATGACAGAAGTGTCATAAACCCACTGTTTTGAACCCGGGTCCTTCAGACCTGGTGTTGGGTCCACACACTGGTTCATCTAAGGGTTCAGTTGGTGTTAAATACAGACCTGGGTCTGACACCTGTTATCTGGGCTAGATGCCAGCGGGCCTCCAGGGTTCTGCTGTTCTATCAGGTTTGACTTGCTTCATTATTTCTTTATTTTGTGCATTTTTCAGAGCTTAAACACCACATTCCCACGGTCAAGAACAACCTAGAACTGTCATGGGATTTATGTTTTAGGGACATAAACTCCTCACCTTTTAGTGAAATCTGCAGTTTGGGGCTGAAAGTAGGTCATGCAGATCTACGGGGTAGGAAATGAAATGTCAGCAACATATTCACACAAGTAGAACAGAAGAAGGAGAACGTTAAAGGAAGGTTTAGGCTGGAATGAGAGTGGACAAAGAGACAGAGGACACAGAATGTCTTTGGAGGACACATGCACACCACAGACATACAAACAGGTGGAGCTGCAGTCACACAAATGATGTCACACCAATGATGTCACATTCAACTGAAGTTATTCCAGGGTGGGTTTTTAACGCCCTGGAATAAAACTGTAAATCCACATTCAGGATCAGATGTTTCAGATCCTCACATACTCCCAGAGAATTAAAAACTTTGAGTCTGTTTCCCAGAAATATGTCAGATTTAGATGAATTTAGATACTGAAGAGAAATGTAAATATGTAGAACTCAGAGTTTTCCTCATTTTTGTAACGATTTAATTCTAAAACTTAGAAAATGAATCAGTCACAGCTCATTGTTTTTAAAGTATGAAAATAACAAACAAACAGATGATGAAGTCGTATTATATTTGATTCTTAATAAGTCATTGAATTGTCTTGACATTAGTTCCATTAAATATTTGTGATCTGTGTAAACAAACCCCCCTGTTCTTCTGTTTCTGATTAAACTCTTCTTCCTCTGTGACCCTGAACACTCCAGACTAGAGTCCAACTCACTGTAGTTCAGGTTCCACATTCAGACTAGTAGGATCTGAAACGGGGCAACCAGTCAAATAAGAACAGAATAATGTATGAATAATGACTAATACAAATGTTTATCTTTGTTTTAGTGCAAAAAAACCCTATTGAACTATGAAAATATTGACCTTTACAAACTATCCAACCAAAAAAGTGAATAACCTGAAAAAAATTAAATTTCGTAAGAAAAATAACAGAGTTATTATGTATCATCGTATCATTTCTACATGCTCATCACAGATCAGATACAAAGGGACAAAACGTTTAGTAACAGACAGAATATTAGTAAAATTAGACTGAAGTTGCTTTAGACATTTCAGGTTGTTCATATTTGCTCAGGTTATTCACCTTCTATTGCTAAAGGATAGTTTATTATTGTAAATATTTTCATAATTTAATGTTATTTTTTGCACTAAAAAACATTGGAGTTTTCATTTATAGGTATAATATATTGTTTTTATTACATAAAACCAAGAAGAAATTTTGGTATTATTATTATTATTATTACCTCCGCCAGGAGGTATTGTGATCGCTTTGCTTTGTGTGTTTGCGTGCTTGTTTGTTTGTTTGTTAGCAAGATAACTCAAAATGTTATGGATGGATTTTCATGAAATTTTCAGGAAATGTTGATACTGGCACAAGGAAGAAATGATTATCTGTCTTGATCTGTCTTGGTGGAGGTCTGCGCTCTCCGAGTGCTTTTCTAGTTATTATTATGTATTTTCTGTCTTCTGTTTCTTTTAGTTTTTGCTCTCTGTCATCTGTGTACTTCTGGTGGGTCCATAAACGCTGATGTGATTTGACTAAAACTAGTTCAGCATCACTGATTGTTAATATTTTCTGTGTAGTTTTCATAAATACCTCCTGTGGGGCCGGATCGGACCCTGTGGCGGCCCATATTTGGCCCCTGGGCCGTATGTCGGACCCCTGTTTCAGCCCGTCTCTGTGCGTGGACTCTGTCACTGTTTTCAGGAAAACAGAGGCTTAAGCAGAAGTAAAAGCTGTGGCGCTCTGGTGTGGTCTTACATAAGCGTCAACACTCGCCATATGATCACAGATCTGGACTCAGCTGTGACGGCGCCTCCTCCTCCTCCTCCTCCTCCTCCTCCTCCTCCTCCATTCCTGGAGACATCCGGTTCATTCGCTCAGCTGTCGTTCCCCTCGGGGTTACCTCATACCTGGGCCCTGACACCCGTCCTCACTTCCTGTTCCGCCGTTACGTCTTCGTTCCGCGTCGGCGTTGGCATTCCAGACGCGTTCAGACCTTCAGTAAAATCTGACAGACTGATCACAGGGTGTTTGAGTTCATGTGAGTCTCATTCTGAGGATGTTTCTGATCCGTGTCTGTCAGGACTCATTCACACATTTTATGGTTTTCAAACATTTATGTGATTGTTGATATTTTTATTAGACAGAGTTGTTTTTATTTTTACAAATTCATAATGTTAAGCTTTTACTGAATTTCAGGGAAAATGAAGTCCAAAAAATAAAAATTTTGCCCTAAAATCATGTATGTTTCTGTTTTAACTGGGACTGATTGATCAGTTTGGTTGATTATTGGATGTTTTTAACAGAAATTGGCTCAGATTGTGAGTGTTTTTAATATTCAGCTTCTCAAGTGGAATTAATGACTGTAAGGAAAACTACCAGCTCAAAAAAACCCAACTCACTGTTTCCTTTTGATTTATTTTATTCATTTTTAAATCACTGATCAGCTGTTTTCTACCATCTCCTGTCCAATCGAACACTAACCCTTAAACTCATTAAACCTTCGTCTGTATGAATTTGTCTCTGATTTGACATGAACGAGCCATTGTTGCCATAGCTGGTCCTTTTGATCCTGGTCACATGACCTGCTATCTGCGCCATCTTATTAGAAACACTTGTTTTGATGAATGAGTTCACACCATCTGTTGTGTTGCATTCTGGGTATCAGTGCCTGACTGGTCATTACTACAGTCAAGTCAGATTAAAGGTTGTGTTTGACCACTGACGGCTGACCTCTGACTCGGACCACGCCTCCGCTGCCGCCTCGTTAATCTGATGTTTGCGTTTGTCCCTCCTAGTCTTCCTCTGGTCCTGGTCTTCCTCTGGTCCTGTTAGTGCATCCTGGTCTTCCTCTGGTCCGGGTTTTCTTCTGGTCTTGGTCTTCCTCTGGTCCTATTAGTGCATCCTGGTCTTCCTCTGGTCCTGGTCTCTCTCTGGTCATTCTAATGTGTCCTAGTCTTCCTCTGGTCCTGGTCTTCCTCTGGTCATGCTAGTGCATCCTGGTCTTCCTCTGGTCTTGGTCTTTCTCTGGTCCTAGTCTTCCTCTGCTCCTGGTCTTCCTCTGGTCCTGGTTTTCCTCTGGTCCTGGTCTTCCTTTGGTCCTAGTCTTCCTCTGGTTCTGGTCTTCCTCTGGTCCTGGGTTAATCTTTCATGTGGACCATCATATGTCCATCTGGCTCACACGCACATATTTGGTCTAAAATAGCTTTTACGTGCAGGTCTAAGTGCCGACTAAGCTCTGATCCCAGTGTGTGAACATGATAAACCTGATCCACTGGGCCCATGGATTAGTCTGCACCACCCCATGGATTAGTCTGCACCACCCCATGGATTAGTCTGCACCACCCAGGACCCACATTGACTTCATGGGCATTAGTTCAACCATCACTGAGGTTTTATTTATTAGTTAGAACACTAATGTCATGAAATATACTGCAGGTTTATTTTAATAGAGCAATATTTAAAGGAAATACTACATCAAAACTGTACTAATATTTGGATGGAATAGGTACAGAATGGTATTTATATTCTTCTAAATAAAATGTGGCTGCTTTCTGCTCATGAGTGGAAGTTGAAGGAATTAGGTGATTTAATGTTTAAATGTATTCTTAAAAGATTAAACAAAATGAAAACAAAGTGACAAGATGCAACGAGACACAAATATTATAAAAGACAAAAATAAGACGAAAAACACGAATACATGACATTTGTCATGCAACAAAAGTTTTACAATTATACAAATACATTTTAAAATCAAAATACACAAGAATAACAAAAGTGTTAATCTGATGTTAGTTCAGTTTCCACATTCAGTCCAATATGATCTAAAGTGGATCAGAACCAGGAAAATAAGAACAGAATAAACTAGAAATAATGACAAATACACACTTTTCTCTATGTTTTAGTGTAAAAAAAGTAAAATTACATGATGCAAATGTTTACATCTACAAACTTTCCTTTAAAATAAATGTGAACACGAATAACCTGAAATTTATCAAGAAAAATCTGTGTAATTTTACCAATATTCAGCCTCAGTTGATCATTTCTACTTATTCATTCTATCGTACAGATACAGTGGATCTACAAATACACGCATCAGTTAAGAACAGATTGAATATTAGTACAAATACACTGATTTATATGAAAACAGTTCAGGTTGGTCAGATTTGTTCAAGTTATTTTTATTTTTTGTTAAAGGATAGTTTGTAAAAGGAAAAATATTCATGTAATTTCATTTTATGTTATTTTATTTACACTAAAACAAGGGCAAACATGTGTATTTGTCATTATTTCTGTTTATTCTGTTCTTATTTTCCTGGTTCTGATCCACTTTAGATCATATTGGTCTGAATGTAGAACCTGAACTAACAGGATTAATGTCTTCAGTGTCATTTTTGCATTTCACACATTCATCCCATGGGCTGGACTGGACCCTTTGGTGTCCGGTTTTGGTCCACGGGCCGTAGGTTTGACCCCCCCGATATAAAACAACCAAACACTGACAGATTCTAAGTGTTTTATTTAAGAATGTGAACAAAATAGACCCAAAAAAAAGACATAATGTAATTCTAATAATAATGATAATCCTGATTTTGTTTCGGCCTGATCCTTATACCTTCGTTCGAACACTTGAAGGAGAGAATATTATCTAATTTATTTATTTAATTACTTGGTGTATTGAACATCTGTGTATTAAAAACAAAACGGACAGAATCTGTGGAGGCGGAGTGGGTGTGGATTAGAGCACATACACCACTGTTTGCTGCTTTTTCTTCATTCTTCTTCATTTGCAATTAAATTAAAAGTCTATAAATAGGGTGATTTTTGAATTCGAGAGGGGAGCGTTTGTGTTTATGCTGACGGAGCTGATGTGAGTTCCACCCACTCACTGTGGAATGAAAGATTCAGGAGGAGGAGCTTTTACACTCGTACGCCCTTTGTTTGGGCTGAATTATGCAAGTGGACATGAAGAAATAATAGGAATATGGAAGAACAAAGTGCTGTGGCGTTCCTCAGCGGGACCCGGACTAGCACTAAGGGGGGGTTGGGTTTACGGCCCATTTATGACAGGGTTTCTTTGAGGATCTCATGTGCTGTGTTCTGTTCAGGCTGAATGCATCCACGTCTGAACACATTGAGCACATTAAAAGCACTCAAACCATGACTCTTAAGTGCCCCCCCCTCCCCTCCAACCCCCCCAACCACCCCCCAGCACATTCCAGGCATAGATGGTGTCCTTTCATTCAGCCTTCTGTTACATCACTGCCCCCCCCATCCTCCACTTCCTCCTGCTTTGTACCGTCGACAGTGGCTGTGCAGTGATCCGAGGGGATGGACCCAACAACGACTCCAGTGTGTTTGTGTTCAGGCAGCGTGTCAGACACCCCCCCACACCCCCCACACTAACCTCCCACCCACCCACCCACCCACCCACCACCACTGACGATGATCTACTGTACAGAGTTGAACTAAAGCCTGCCTTTACAAACATCAGCCTTTGGTCCCAGCTGGTTCTATTTAGACTCTGTTCACAGCAGGTTTTACTGTACAGTTCAAGTTTTTGGATGAAATCTGATTTTTTTGTGTTGGTTCATATTCCACATTAAATGCAACTTCAATCAGTTTTGAGTCTGAACTGAATGTGACCCTGAAGTGACCCACATGCACTAAAGAGGTCCTGATGGAATGAAAGTGGTCCGGATCAGATGTAGGACCACATATGAAAGTGGTGTGGGTCAGATTTAGGACCACATATGAAAGTGGTCTGGGTCAGATTTAGGACCACATATGAAAGTGGTGTGGGCCAGATTTAGGACCACATATGAAAGTGGTCTGGGTCAGATTTTGGACCACACATGAAAGTGGTCTGGGTCAGATTAGTGCTGTTCAGACTATCTTTAACAGATCAGATCCAGGTCACATATGGACATATTCTGGTCTGTGACTGTTGGAGTGGTGCAAAGTGAAAGTGAAACTGAAGACTGTTTCCTATTCCTCTAACTCTCTGGGCCCACTCCACTGCTGTATGGGCCCCCTGGGGATGCTGGGCCTTTGAATTTGTCATGTTTACCCCCCCTTAATGGTGCCACGGCTATCACCTACAGCTGAGTGTGGATTCAAGTTCATATTAGAACAACCGGCTTCCACAAACCTGCCTGAAACTCCAGCTGTGGGTTGTAGTTTGAGGCCAGAAGGACCTCTCACTGAGGGGTTTTCCCCACCCTTCCTCCACACCCCTCCTGCACCAGAACCATCGCAAGTAAGTTTGAGATGCCCTGTCTCCCCCAGGGGCCCATGAGATGGAGCCATCCACCCCTTGGCGGTACCCAGGTCAGGTACTCACAGTCCCACCCTGAAAAATCGATCTAACCCACTATTACTTGATAATGGAAAATTAAAATAGAATTGATCCAAAATCAATCAAATGGATTTTTTTCCCCAGCCCTAGAAATGATGCTCAAAACATTGGATAAACTTACAGAGTTCTGGGTTCTGTTGTGTTGATGTGCATCTGGATTGGTCATTTCATGTGTTTGTTGTTCACATTATTTACTGTTGTTATAAATGATAGTTGACATTTCTGATTTTCCAGAGGAGTCATTGAATATATTATTTTGTCAGTCGAAGGCTCAGTGAATATGGACACGTTAGGATCATTCATCTTTTGGTCTTATTTCGAGTGTTGATGTGAAATGGTTCCGTATCCTGTGGGTTAAAGCATCCCTGGTCCTGTTTCCACATGCACTGACCAACCCCTGGCCTGTGCGTAGTCGTGTTTCCCACTGGTCGTCACCAGTCACCATCTCTTTGTCGACTCTCAGCCTTAAGTGTGTTTTTATCAGTTATCGCTGAACTGGTCTGAAAATAACCACAGTAACTACAGGCCTTGAAGGAGGACACAGTCTTCACCACAAACATCCACATGGGACAGATCAGCTGTTCTGGAGACACCGGACAGTCTCTACATCAGAGGTGTCACACATACGGCCCACAGGCCAAAACCGGCCCGTCAAAGGGTCCAAACCGGCCCGTCAGAGGGTCCAAACCAGCCCATCAGAGGGTCCAAACCAGCCCATCAGTGGGTCCAAACCAGCCCGTCAATGGGTTCAACCCTGCCCGTTAAAGGGTCCAAACTGGCCCGTTAAAAAGGGTCCAAACTGGTCCGTAAAAGGTTCCAAACCGGCCCTTTAAAGGGTCCAAACCGGCCTGTCAGAGGGTCCAAACCAGCCTGTCAGAGGGTCCAAACCAGCCCGTCAGAGGGTCCAAACCAGCCTGTCAGTGGGTCCAACCCGGCCCGTTAAAGGGTCCGAACCGGTCCGTCAAAGGGTCCAGACCGGCCCGTTAAAAAGGGTCCAAACCAGCCCGTCAAAGGGTCCAAACCAGCCCGTCAAAGGGTCCAAACTGACCTGTTGATGTGTCCAATTCATAAATAAAGTAAAATTACATGAAAATATTTGACAGACTCTTTTTTCACACTAAAATGTGAATAACCTGACCAAATCTGACCAACCTGAACTGTCTTTAATATAAATCAGTGTTAATTGTTCTAATCTTCTGTCCGTTCTTAACTGTTGTGTGTATTTTCAGTCCACTGTAGTTGTTGATGTTCTTCAGATTTTTTGGAGAGATCCTTTATTGACATGAACATTTTCATCATGTAATTGGACTGTTTCCAGTGTACATGTTTTCTTGTATTTCATTTCGGTATTATTGGTCCGGTCCGGTTCAGGTCATACTGGGCTGAATGTGGAACCTGTTCTAGATAAATCTACTTCAAATGATGAAGCTGGATCGCAGTTTTCTGTTGGGAGTAATTTCAGTGAAACAGTGAAATATTTACACGTCTTACAGATTCTGTTTCATCAGATGCAGACGCTCTGTGCTTGTAGTTTTCTGTCTTCTGTTCAGTTTTAATGAGTCCTCCTTCTGGTCCATGGTCTCAGATCTGAGGCTCAGACCGGGGCTTTGGGACCTGGGTCAAATAAAAACCTCCTTAATGGATCTGCAGAACCAGACCTGGACTCACTGAGGTCAGGACGGGGTTAAAGGGGACCATGGACCACTCCAGTCCACCATGAGTCCACCTCACATCCATCTGTTCCATCTGACATTCCATCACTTACTGGAAACACAATCACAATACTTAATTAAACCCAGAGGGAAATTATGGGATGGTACAGTTGCATTCAAGTCCAAGAAAAAGTGTCAGGAAAGAAATTTTTATATATATACATATATATATATATATGTGTGTGTGTGTGTGTGTGTGTGTGTGTGTGTGTGTGTGTGTGTGTGTGTGTGTATGGTTTTGTCTGGTCTGGTTCAGTCTGGTCCGGTCTGGTTCAGTCTAGTCTGCTCCAGTCTGGTGTAGTTCAGTCTGGTCTGGTCTGGTTCAGGTGCGTTTGATGTCCAGGTGAACTGGAGCAGATTGTCCTCTATCGTCGGTGGTTCTGGTCCACTAGGCTTTGGTCCAGTTGCAGTGTTTAAGCGGTCTTCTTTTCCTGGTGTGTGTTAAAGCTCTGGTGTGTGTTTAAAAGTGTGTCCAACACTGATCACACGTCTCTTATCTCTGACTAAATATTTGACCACAGTTGTCTGAGTGCACGGACTGATAAGGACTAGTGTTTGTGCAG
Organism: Sphaeramia orbicularis; assembly: GCF_902148855.1. Classification (NCBI taxonomy): domain Eukaryota; kingdom Metazoa; phylum Chordata; class Actinopteri; order Kurtiformes; family Apogonidae; genus Sphaeramia; species Sphaeramia orbicularis. The sequence goes on along the minus strand of NC_043971.1, from coordinate 49,729,597 downwards.
CACAGATAAAGTCTAAGGATTCACCGGGCGGCGTCTGTTTGGTCTGTTTCTGACACTCGTCCTGCAGCCTCAGCTCCAGCTTCAGCTTCAGCTTCAGCTTTAGCTTCAGCTTTAGCTTCAGCTTCATCCTGTTGAGGCCGTTTGAATCTGTTTCAGACCATGTGTGTTTTTACATCCACCTGAACTGTTATCGCTGTTGATGATATTCAACATCTGAAAGCATCAGATTCACAGCTTTCACATGATATAGAAGACATTATGGTTATGAGTGGGTGGAGCAGACAGCAGCAGAGTGCAGTCAGTGAGAGATGGTTAATACTGTTAGCAGCATTTTACTGGTGTTTTAGTGTTGAATTCTTGTAAATAATAGTAAATAATAGTGATAGTGCTGTTTTGGACTGTTCTACTAGTGTGTTTTATCACCTTTTTTCCCTGTTTTTCTCTGTATTTTTGTGGTTTGTATAGTTGATTGATAGTTGTATTTGATTTGTAAATCTTCTCTATATGTGTGTATATTTGTATATGTGTGTAAATCTTCTCTAAATGTGTGTATATTTGTATATATGTGTAAATCTATAGTCAGATCTCTCCAGTTCATAGACAGATCCAGTGTGTGTATTTGAATCAGCTGATGGATGTTTTTGTCAGTGAAATGAGGGGCTCTGTCTACAACTAGACACAAAGTGAACTCAGACTATCAACTGGATCCAAATGACACCAAAGAACAAGAAGAACATGGACACACAATGATCTAGAACAACTACAATGGCTCAACACATGGAAAATATAGGAAAGGGTATTTAGATAAACTCAGAAAGTTTAGTTATCAACATTTACAGTTGGTTTTTATCATAAATTTGATAAAACATGCAAGTTTTTTTTTTTTTTTTTTTTTTTTTAATTTTTTACTATAACACACTGTTTTAATCATTTATTGCATATAATAATAATAATTAATGGACAGATACTGAAAGTTAAGTTCTTCCTGAAAAAAGGTACAAAAGAATTGGACAAAAAAGACATTTTCTGACACTTTTATTACAAAAACCACATAAATAAACCTGTTCTAATGGTAGTATTTAAAGGGTTAACAACCACAGCTGAGGTGAATGTGCCTGAAAATCAGAGGGGATGATCTGTCAGATAATAAAATGTAAAATTAGGTTGACTTCAGGTTTGTAGAGTTTAGGTGGATCTTGTTATTTGATCATAAACAGTAGATTTTTGCATCGTTTTGACTCCACATTAATAGACTCCGCCTCCTCAGTCCGTTGTAGTGTTCATCGTACATTTCCACCTCTGTTCATGGACTTAAATGTTCTGGAATTCTCGTCTCAGTCCCTGAAAACTCATGGAAAACTTTGGGATGGGGTCGAGTCGATGTGTTGTGGTGCATGTTAGTGACCCAGGCTTTAGTCTGAGCCCGCCGTCATTGATTTGTCCTGATTATCCTGAATGCATTGTGCATGTGAGGCTACGTGAGGACATGGATAGAGTCGTTTTAAATTGACGCTGGCGCCGCTCACAGGGGTGTTTCAGGTGACGGTCGACTTTACCCAGATGAAACAAGGGCTTTCCTCTGGGTCTTATCAGGTGGAAAACAGACTGAAAACATGTGACTTATCTTCACTGTGCACCGCTCATTCACAGAAACACTGACCCGGAGCCTGCGCAAGCTCCACCCACTCGGCCTGATAACGGTGTGTTGGGGTGGTCCCGTTAGGACACCCCCCCACCCCCGGCCTCAATTTGTCAACATGTGAATTAAACCATACATGAAGGATGAAGCTGTGTTTTAGACCAAGGGTGTCAAACATACGGCCCGTGGGCCAAAAGTGGCCCCCTAAAGGGTCCGATCCGACCCACGGGAGGAATTTATAGAAAATAAAAAACTACACTGAAGATATGAACAATCGTTTAGGTTCAGGTTCCACATCCAGACAAATAGAATCTAAAGTGTCAGACCAGGAAAATACTGTCAGAATAACCAAACAAATAATGGCAAATGCAAATGTATTTTTTTGTTTTAATGAAAAAAAAAAAAAAAAAAAAAGAGAAAGTAACATTGATGGTGTTTACATTTACAAACTATACTTTTCACAAAAAAGTGAAAAACCTGAACAAATATAAACAATATGAAATGTCCTGAGAGAATTAAGTGCAATTTTAACATCATGTTAATGTTTCTTATGTTTTTGTTCTTTTTATGCACACTTTTCTTCTTTTTATTGCTAAATTCCATCATTTCTGTTTGCTTTTTTTGTTTGTTTTTGTTCATTCTGTTCGTGTTTCTCAAATTTTTATGCATGTTTTTGCTCTTATCATGGCTTAATTTGATCATATTTGTTGGTGTTTTTTGTTCATTCTGTTCATGTTTCTCAAATTTTTGCTCATTTTTGTCAGTTGTCCTGTTGTTTTTCTTTATTTTGCTCATAGTTGTTATATGGTTATTTTTTTCCTGTTGTGTTCATGTTTCTCTCTAAATTACCAAAAGTTTTGTGTATTTTCGATAAACTGAGACAGAATAGTATTAAAAATTAAAATAGTTTGCAGACGTGAACATTTTCATCATGTAATTTTACATCTTTCATTCTTAAACATAGCGAAAAGTAAGAGTTGACATTATGCACAGGTTATTCTGTTTTTATGCTATTTTATTCTCCTGGTTCTGATCCAGTTCAGATCATATTGTTCTGAATGTGGAACCTGAACTAACACGACTTTAACGTCATTTATTGTTAATTTCAGAACTGACATACTCATATACACATGACTGACGGTGTTTTAACATTTTTTAAAAAATGTTTAGTGTTATTATTTTAAGTGGGAAAAAATGACTCATTAAGATTAAAAAGCTCTTTTTCATGAGTGTCCTGGACAAGAAGACAACAATGTCTTCTTATATTTAGTTTAGTTTAGTTTAGTTTAGTTTAGTTTAGTTTAGTTTTCCACGATATTAGACCAGTTTTATTTGTTTTGTTTTCCACCGTATTAGACGTTTTGTTCTGGTTTTTTGTTTTGTTTTGTTTTGTTTTGTTTTGTTTTGTTTTGTTCTCCACCGTATTAGACTGGTTTTGTTCTGTTTTGTTTTTTGTTTTGTTTTGTTTTGTTCTCCACCGTATTAGACTGGTTTTGTTCTGTTTTGTTTTTTGTTTTGTTTTGTTCTCCACCGTATTAGACTGGTTTTGTTCTGTTTTTTGTTTTTGTTTAGTTTTGTTTTTTGTTTAGTTTTGTTTTGACTGGTTTGTTTTGTTTTGTTTTCCACAGTGTTAGTCTGGTTTTGTTTTATTTTGTTTTGTTACCTCCACCAAGGAGGTTATGTTTTTGCTGGCATTGGTCTGTCTGTCTGTCCGTGTGCAAGATAACTCAGAAAGTTATGGACAGATTTGGATGAAAATTTCAGGAAATGTTGATACTGGCACAAGGAACAAATGATTAAATTTTGGTGGTGATCGGGGGGGGGGGGGGGGGGAGGGAACTGATCTGCCTTGGCGGAGGTCTGCGCTCTCTGAGTGCTTTTCTAGTTTTGTTTTGTTTTGTTTTCCACTCCACTGTATTAGACTGGTTTTGCTTTGTTTTGACTGGTTTTGTTTGGTTTTTGTTTTCCACCGTATTAGACTGGTTTTGTTTTTTGTTTTGTTTTGTTTTGTTTTTGTTCTGTTCTGTTTTGTTTTGACTGGTTTTGTTTTGTTTTCCACTGCATTAGACTGGTTTTGTTTTGTTTTGTTTTCCACTCCACTGTATTAGACTGGTTTTGTTTTGTTTTGACTGGTTTTGTTTAGGTTTTTTTTGTTTTGTTTTGTTTTGTTTTCCACCGTATTAGACTGGTTTTGTTTTGACTGGTTTTGTTTAGTTGTGTTTCATCATTTTCCGTTTTTATCATCTGAGGCGTTTCCTCTTGTCTGTTTCCTCTTGTCCAGTTCTTTTACAGCCTCCTCTTCTGTTTGCGTTGAGAAAATAAGTCCTCCTATCATATTATCGTTGTGTATTTTGACATTTGTGCCTTGGTAAAATGCTTTGTTTTGGTCCCTCCCCCCTCCGCTGCCGTTCCTTCTGAATCCGTCTGAATTCTCCTTGACCCGCTGTTGGTCTGTCACTTGTTTTCGCTCCATCATTCGTACATTGGATCCAAACCTGGTGCGTGGCTGCAGTCGGTGTTTGGGTGGATGGAGCGTACGGACGGACTGGAACCGGGCCAGAACAGATGGCTACGGGTCGGACTTCCGAGTCAAGGCGGCGGCAGCGCTAACGCCTGTGTGTGTGTGATCATAAAACAGCCTCCGTTCCCTTGGTGACCCTTCAGCGCCTGCAGCCTTTTAATTACATGTGAATCCAGTGGCACAGACACACAGAGGACTGATGGGATAGAGACGGCGTTAAAGCCCCCCCCCCCCAATCCTCCTACCCCCCTCCCCCCTCCTGTTCTGGTGACTCATCCTCACCATACGGTAAAACTGGATCCATGTGCTACCGAGCGGCTGCACCGTTTACTGACTCCACCTCCAAACAGATCTGTATGTGTTATTCTAACACATGAACTCACAGCCCAGCGGCATGATGGGTAACGTCAAACGCTCCCTGGAAAATGATGATGGAGTTAAAGGAGCTTCTTTGTCTGCTTTAACCCTTGAAGTCCTTAACAGTGACTGACAACCAGAACCATCTAAACTGTTTAATACCTATTGATCCACTAATCCTATCAATCCATGTTAATAATTGGTGTCAAATACAGTTCTTCATCTTTTCATTGTAGGCTGTGGCTCAGTTGGTCCAATGACCAAAGGGTCGGCAGTTTGAATCCTGGCTCCGACTGTCTGCATTTCAAAGTGTCCTTGGGCAAGACACTGAACCCTAAATTGCTTGCATGGCAGCAGCCGCCTGCTGGTATATGAGTGCGTGTGTGAATGTGAGGAATTGTAAAGCGCCTTGGGCACCATGAAGGTGTAGAAAATTCGCTATATAAGTTCAGTCTGTTTACCATTTTTCATGGTCATCAGATATGACCATATTTGGACGTTCAGAGGCTCCGTAGTTACCGTGGAAACACCGTCATCTTCTCCAAAATTGATTCCCCTGTCAAACCCATGGAGTTGGATCAATGCCAGTGGATGGACACACTGGGTTTATGTTCAATAAATCCAATAAAATGAACAGGAATCAATAAAAACTTTACAAAGTCCCAAATAAAATGAAAAAATAAGCAAAAAATCCAACTAAATTAAATAAAAAAAAATTTTTTAAAAGCAACAAAATGAACAAAGGTAGCCAAAGTGAAAAAATTAATAATAAATCAACAAAATAGTAAGCAACAAGAAGAGAATAAGGCTCAAACTGATTGAAATTGAAGAAAAAAATAATAAACCCATGGAGTTGGATCAATGACAGTGGAAACACTGGGTTTATGATCAGTTAATAAAGAAAATTCACTTTTTCTTCAGTTTTTTCTGTTTGTAAGATAATAACCTTTGAATTTACTCTAAACTTTAATGAACATCTACATGATCAGTGAATTAAATACAGAAAAACACAGGATTTACACTGAAAAAATGGAAAATACAGAGGATATTATTATAATAAATGGAGATAAACCACTTAATTCAGTACAGAGGATATTATTATAATAAATGGAGATAAACCACTTAATTCCAGCTGAATGTGAAGCAGCTGTAGTGGGTTTAAGGGTTCAAAGACTTTAGACAATATTCATCTTAACTTTAACTTTTGTTCCCATTTTCAGCCAAAACACCAACAAAATGTCCAGTTTGACTGAATTTACCCTTTTATTCATTTACATTTCACCATTATTATCTAAGTGAATGTTCTAACTCTAAATGGGGTTGGAGTTAAAATCACAAATAACCGTCTTACATTATGTAGTTCTTTTTGTATTAATGGCTCAGATCTGGGGGGGGGGGGTTCAATGTGGCAAAAAATATCACATCACAATTTTAAAAATAAAATAACAATCTCAATTTTATCACATTTCTTTACACTGATCTTGAGACTAATTTGCCAGTTTCTGAACAGTCCAACCAAACAATATCCTTCTGGAAAACACAGCCGTAAAGAAAAAATAAAACAGACTGTTTAGTCCCCAGAACCTTCCAGAACATTTTTAATTTAAATAGTTTGTGCATTTTGGAACATGTGACAAGAGCATAAACATACTAAAATGTAAACAACAACATGTGATGTGGACGTGAACCCATGTGGTGTGTCTGTGTCTCCTATAACTCCACCCACAGCCGTTGAATTCTCTATGGCTCTGACTACTTCAGGTTGTAGACCATTCCACCATGAGAATGAATGAATGAATGGAATCTTTATTTTGAACATGTCAACAGTGAAATCAAAACAGAAATCAACCAACAAAATATAAGTACTGGTACATAAATGATTGATAAGCAAACAAACAACAAAATAAATAAATAATAATAGTAATAATAAATAAATAAGCAATAATAATAATAAAAATAATAATAATATGAATAAAACAAATGAAATTAAATTATACATGCTCGAAAAGGAGTAGCAAGAGGTAAAAACTTGTGTACTCCTATCCCCGATTACTATTCCTTATGATCACTATATAGCAGTTATTATTTTGCATGAATATCAAAATAATAATAATAACAACAACGACAATATAACAATATCACGCATCCTTTTTCCTATATACACTAATATGATAATACCCATTTACAACTTATCCTACCAGATATTAATACCAGATATTAATAAAAATTTAAAAAAACAAAACAAACAAATGTCTGTGCTTTGTCGGATCATCCATATGTTCTAATCCTTCACCATCTCATATGGTCATCACATCACACAGCTCTAATCAGAACCGAATGAAAATGGACCAAAGTTTACAGAATAAGAACTGAATCACAAAAGAACACGAGCGTCTTCTGTCTTTTCTGTTGTTTTTGTCTCTCTACGTCTCTTATTTACCGTCTAATATCCATGTGGTTTCATCAACTTTCAGCCACAGCTAAAAATAAATCCATCCTATCATCTGACATGGGCATGATTGGCTGCAGATCCGTTCTAACGGTTCCCTCTGATAGATTTCCCTGTGGATCCGGTGACCTCCGCCAGATCAGGTCTCAGCCCTTTAAATAAATCCAATCTGCGATGGACTTTAACCTGACAGAGGTCCAATCTGAACACCTGTCATGCTAACACCAGCCATGCTAACACTGGCCATGCTAACACCGGCCATGTTAACACCAGCTATGCTGACAGAGGTCCAATCTGAACACCAGCCAGGCTAACAACAGCCATGCTAACACCGGCAATGCTAACACCAAGCCATGTTAACACTAGACATGCTAACACCAGCCATGTTAACAACAGTTATGCTAACACCAGCCATGCTAACACCGGCCATGTTAACAACAGTTATGCTAACACCAGCCATGCTAACACAGGCGATGCTGACACCGGCCATGTTAACACCAGCTATGCTGACAGAGGTCCAATCTGAACACCAGCCAGGCTAACAACAGCCATGCTAACACCGGCAATGCTAACACCAGCCATGTTAACACCAGACATGCTAACACCAGCCATGTTAACAACAGTTATGCTAACACCAGCCATGCTAACACCGGCCATGTTAACAACAGTTATGCTAACACCAGCCATGCTAACACAGGCGATGCTAACACCGGCCATGTTAACACCAGCGATGCTGACAGAGGTCCAATCTGAACACCAGCCAGGCTAACACCAGCCAATGGACTCGTATAACTGTGGATCGACCGTCCACATTTCCTAAAAACAACCTCGGATTGTGAAAAAAGTGTCCAATCAGAGCACCCCCCCGCTGTGTGCCATCAATCTGATCCACATCCAAACCACCACCAAAACCCCGTGGGCCTTATTGGACCCTTTGGCATCCTCTTTTGGCCTGTGGGCCGTATGTTTGACCCCTGTATTGTTCCTGTTTATCTGTTTTTACTCTGGCTGACTTTTGTCTTACTTCATGCCATTTAACTCTAATCCCAGAATAGAAATGTACATAATCCATGTGGGTTCTGAATCCCTCAGACGTCTCTGATAAATGTGTTGGAAACTTTGATCCTGTTGAATTGTTGTGTTTGGTTTTGGATCGTCCAAATCCCACAGGAGTTTGGACTGAAAACAGGCCCCTGTTTACACTCCAACATCTTTGTGCTTCAACTCCAGCAGTTTGTCTGACTCATACTTCACCACCAGGGGTGTCAAACATGCGGACCACGGACCAAATCTGACCGCTAAAGGTTCCACTCCAGCCCGAGGGACGACAGTGTAAAATGACACTGAAGGACACGAACGGTCAAAAGAGTTAAAACCATTTTAGTTCAGGTTCCACTTACAGACCAGTGTAATCTACAGTAAAATAGTACTAGAATAATCCATAAATAATGACAAATACACATGTTCTTCTAGAGAAATTATGTGAAAAAAACAACATTAAACTATGAAAATATTTACATTTACAAACTATCCTTTCACAATAAATACAAATAAATACATAAATAAAAACAATATGACCAACCTGACATGTGTAGTTGGACTAGTATTCGTTTGTTCTTAAATGTTTGGTTCATTTGTTTCCACTCAACCTGTCGTTCATGTCAGGTTTGTGTTTGGATGGGAGGAGGGTCACATGTCTTTATTTTTGTCCTATTTTCTGTATGAAATAACAGACCAGTGGAACTGGTCCTCCATGGGACAGATCTCAGATTAAACCCTTACACTTCCATGAGCTTTTATTTTGCACAATTCAAATTAGTGTAGTTCACTGAAGCATGAAAACTGACCCAGGACGCTGGTGTCAAAGGACAATGATATGGACAATAAACACAGATGAGCATTCAGTCATTCAGTCAGTCATTCATTCATTCTTCACTTTTTTCTGAACACCCTGTAGAGGAAATTAGTGATGTGTGATGTCCCAATCTGTTTTTTTTTTTTTGCTTCCAACCCAGTTTTTTGTTAGGATTAGTTTTGCTGATGCCGATCTGATACTGATCCGATACCAATCTGATACTAATTTGATATTGATCTGATACCGATCCGATACTGACTCTTTACAAGGAAATTTTGATTTAAAAGTGTAGTCATTATTTCTAGATTATTATTCTATTATTTTACTGTAGATCCCAGTTGGTCTGAATGTGGAACCTGAACTAAAACAACTATGACACCTTTGACTCTGAATAACTTAAATATAATTTTACACTCTCCAAATTCATACTGTGAAACAGATTAGAACCTTGGTTGGCCGGTTTTGGCCCGTGGCCCATATGTTTACCACTGCTGTAGTGCATCTACGGACATGTCTGTCCAGGGGTTATATGGGGGTGCGTTCTGTGCTGTATGTTAGTGATGAGCACATCAGCGGGTTACTCACGGGTCAGGTTGGGTTGGGTCAAATAATTCCACAAAAGCCCTGTGGGTTGAAAAAAACCCGACTCGTACATCACGTAAAAGTGAAAGTGAAATCTATAGACGTTTTACTAATTCCTCGAAACCTCCTGCTGTTGTAAAATAATCTGACCTTTAATTAGATGAAGTGTACAGTGTGTGTTTAATATATTCACCTGGACACCAGAGGGTTAAAGTGTGTTTAATATACTCACCCTAATGACAGAAGGTTCAGACCACAGCAGTGGAACTGAAAGTGGGTCAGGAGGAGGAAGAGGAGCACAGGGTGTTGACGTGTTGGGTGTCGTCGTCGTGGTGATGACAGGTGGGTGGGTTTGAGATGAAGATGAATGTGTTGGGTTCATCCACGTCTGTGTTTTCCTTCTCTTCCGTTTCTCTTCTTGTCTGTTTTCCTTCTTCTGTTGCTCTTCTTTTTCTCATCTGTTTTCCTTCTTCCATTGCTCTTCTTCTCTTCTGTTTTCCTTCTTCTGTTGCTCTTCTTCTCTTCTTTTTTTCTTCCTCCGTTGCTCTTCTTCTGTGTTTTCCTTCTTCTGTTGCTCTTCTTCTCGTCTGTTTTCCTTCTTCCATTGCTCTTCTTCTTTTCTGTTTTCCTTCTTCCATTGCTCTTCTTCTTCTCTTCTGTTTGTTTTTCTGTAAAGGTATCTCCAGCTGACTCTGTCCCCTGGGACCTTCTGACCTACATGGGCTTTTCTCTTTAAATCCTTCTGCAGATGAGCCAATATCCTGCACCGAGAGCTGGACTTTTATATGGGAGCGATGGGGTTATTTCACCGTTTTACACATTTATGACGCCGTTTACAGCCGTGCTTCATGTTCTATTAGATCAGAGGTGTCAAACATGTGGTCCGGGGGCCAAAACCAGGCCGCCAAAGGTTCTAGTCTGACCCACCAGATGAATTTACAAAGAACAGTCAAGGGTGTCAAACTCATGTCTCCAAATTATCTTCTTGGTTTAATGTGAAAAAAAAATTGACATTATATTATGTAGATAAATAATGACAACTCCAATTTTTTCTCTTTTTGGTAAAAACCCAATGAAATTTCAAATTATCCAAACAAAATAGATGTAAATGACCTGAAAAAACTGAAATATCTGATGAAAAATCAGTGCTATTTTACCAATGTTCTGCCTCAGTTTATTATTTACACGTTTATTACAGATCAGATACAAAACACAAAACATTTAATAACAGGCAGAATATGGTTAATACTGGATTTAATTTTATAAAGTCATTTCAGGTAGTTCACATTTTATTGTAAAAGGATTGTTTGTAAATGTGAATATTTTCATAATTTAATGTTATTTTTTGCACTAAACAAAGTCCTTATTAATAGGTATGATGTAATTTTTTCTTTTCACATTAGACCAAGAAGAAAATGTGGAGTTATTATTACTCTTTTATTGTGTTCTTATTGCCTTGGTGAGATCCACTTCAGATCAGGTTGGACATATTGAACTGACCTGGGTCGGACCCTGCTATATCAGATCATGGACTGCAGGTTTCAGCTGGTGTTTGGGCTCCAGTACATGGTTGTGAAGGTTAAATGTCCTGCTGCAAGAACATTTCAGTTACAAATGCATCATTTAGTGTCACATTACAGCCTCTTGTTCATCATATATGTGCTCAACATTTGAAAAAGCATCCAAAACACCAGCTGAAATTAAGTGGGAGGAGTATTTGGGTTAGTTTGGATGCCGTCCTCACTTATTTGACCTTCAATTTGCTGTATGTGCTGCATCCAAACCAAGAACAGCCTGATATGTCTGAGAGTCAGCTGTAGTTTGAGCTTCAAATCCATGAGTTTTCCATCAAATCCCACAGAGTTTTTAAGGTTTTTAATTCATCTGGAGGAGGAGGAAAGAGGAGGGAGGAGGAGGAGGATCGGTATCAACGTGTAAGTCAAACATTTCATCCTTCAGATTTCACTGAAAATCAACACGTTTTTATGTATGGGATGAAAAATTCTAATGTGAAAATAATACTATGTTCACAGCAGGTCTAATGTACTTCAGAGTTTTGGGTGAAATCAGATTTTTTTTGTGTGTGTTAGTTCATATTCCACATTAAATGTGACTTCTATCAGTTTTGAGTCTGAAACTGAATGTGACCCTGAAGTGACCCACATGCACTAAAGCGGTCCTGATGAAATATGAGACCACGCAGACACACACTGGGTTTACAGAAAGAAATATGGTTTTCCTCCGCTCCGATTTAGGACCACGTATGAAAGTGGTTTGTGTCAGATTTAGGACCACATATGAAAGTGGTTTGGGTCAGAGTAGGGTAGGGGGAGGGGCCAAGGGGTGACTTGGGATTCAGCCTTAAAACCTGGTTTTATTCTGTGTCCTAGACTTAGACCTGGTTTTATTCTGTGTCCTAGACTTAGACCTGGTTTTATTCTGTGTACTGGCCTTAAACCTGGTTTTATTGTGTGGTATTCATGTGTTTCCTGGTCTTGTTTCTTACAGACTCTGCAGTCTCACTCTGAAGAAACTGGTGGTTCTTAAAGAACTGGATAAAGAACTCAACTCTTTGTCCATCGCTGTTAAAATCCAGGTGAGTGTGTTCATGCGGTGTTTGACAGGTCAGAGGTCACAGGTGGACAGTAGAGACCCAGTCTAATGGAACTAATTCACCTGTTGGTATCAGGTTTTGTAAAGGGCTGTGTTCAACCTCTAACCCTGGTTTTAGGTCTTAAACCACCTCCAGGGCTTGGCTGGTTTCCATACTCCTTATAATACTCTGGGGGTAAAAGGGTAGTGTGGACTGTGCCCCCACAGAAGTGAAAATGAAACTTTATGCTCATTTATCTTTTCTCTACCTCCCCAAGCTTCGCAAACTTTCATTTGAGGGGGCAGGACGTTTGTCCTGGACTAGTATATATTATACATATGTAGAAAAAGTCTAATTGTGACAGTGATGATTGTTTGTTTTAAATGTTTGGAGTGGAGCTGCACCACAGCAAAAAAAACAAAACAAAAGAAAACATATTTCAAACATGAAATCATTCTGTTATGACTAAAATATGACACAAATGATTATTTTTAACCTGACATAAAGTGTCATAAAACCCACTGATTTGAACCTGGGTCATTTTGACCTGTTTATTTCGGAGTGGATCCAGACACTCAGACATGGAAGGGTTAAAAAAAACCTGAGTCCAGCTGATGACAGACTGATGACAGACTAATACCAGTTAAAGCTGACAGTGGATCAGAAGTCTGCATCAGCCTGTGGGTGTGTGGAGTTATAGAGGAGGAGGAGGTGACTCCAGGTGAACACTACTGCTCCTCCCCTTCCTCCTCCTCTTCCCCCTCCTCATCCTCTTCCTCCCTCTTCTCATCCTCCTCCTCCTCTTCCTCATCCTCCTCCTCTTCCTCTCCGTTGCTGCAGGGACTCGTACTTGTCAGTACGTCCTCCGTGTGGAATCCAAAGTATTTCCAAAAACAAATGGAGGCTTTTTCAGACAGGTCGGTTCAACGCTGTCAGGACAAGGCTGTGTGGGTTTGGTTTGGTTTGACACCAGTTCACTAAAGGTGAAGGTGACAGAAGGTAAACAAGCAGCTGTAGTACAGATGATGTAAGTACGAGGGTCTGAATGTTCTAATCATAGAGGTCTGTTTTAGTCCTGGGTGTCTGGACGTTCAACAGCAGGTCAAAGGTTAAATCTGGTGGAGTTTTTATATGAGATGGTCCAAAGGCTTCAGTCTGAACCAACTGAAGGAGTGAGAAGTGAGACTTTATCCATGAAGATCGTCCCCTACGGAGTGTCAAGTGTGTCCATAAGTCATCAGCCTCAGGACTCTGAAACTGGAGCAGGAAATGGACGAGGAGACGAGGAAGAGGGGATGAGGACATGGAGGAGATGAGGAAGAGGGGACGAGGACATGGAGGAGATGAGGAAGAGGTGACGAGGAGATGAGGACATGGAGGAGATGAGGAAGAGGAGACGAGGATGAGGAGATGAGGAAGAGGGGACGAGGATGAGGAGATGAGGAAGAGGGGACAAGGATGAGACGAGGAAGAGGGGATGAGGACTTGGAGGACATGAGGAAGAGGGGACGAGGATGAGGAGATGAGGAAGAGGGGACGAGGAAGAGGAGATGAGGAAGAGGGGAGAAGGATGAGGAGATGAGGAAGAGGGGACGAGGATTGAGGGGACGAGGACATGGAGGAGATGAGGAAGAGGGGACAAGAACATGGAGGACATGAGGGAGAGGGGACGAGGATGAGGAGATGAGGAAGAGGGGACGAGGACATGGAGGAGACAAGGAAGAGGGAACGGGGATGAGGAGATGAGGAGATGAGGAAGAGGGGATGAGGACATGGAGGAGATGAAGAAAAGGGGATGAAGATGAGGGGACAAGGACATGGAGGAGATGAGGAAGAGGGGAGGAGGATGAGGCGATGAGGAAGAGGGGACGAGGATTAGGAGACGAGGATGATGAATAGAGGGTGAGGATGAGGAAGACGGGACGAAGATGAGGAGACGAAGAGGGGACGAGGAGATGAGGAAGAGGAGACGAGGATGAGGAGGTTAAAGTTTATTCATCCTCACACACACAGCACCTAGCACTAGCACTAGCATTGAGGAGCAGTGGTGGAAGTGCTGACCGTCTTACATGTTAGCCTGGTGATGCTAATGCTAACTACTCATAGTGCAGTGTTCTCTATAAAAACAAACTAATACATTGATGCTGGACATATTTAAACTGAATGGAGTAGTTTGGATGTAATATGTTGATGGGATGGAGATCAGATTTAGACAGACTGTTTAGATGTTCTATAGTTTTAGGTCATTTTTCACACATTTAAAGCTATAAATAAATGTCCAGTTTCATCTTTAAACTGTAACAGACTCATCATGGATGTCTTTATCTTTGGTATTTGAGTCCATTTGGCTGCGTCCGATCTGATGGTATCCTGTGTGATGTGCCATGTGTGTTTCCGTGGTGTGTGTGTGTGTGTGTGTGTGTGTGTGTGTGCGTGCGTGCGTGCGTGCGTGCGTGTGTGTGTGCAGATGCCTGAGGTCGTACACACTCCGATGTCAGCTGGATTATCATTGGAAAGGCGCGCAATCCCCGTTTAATGCCGGCCGCTGTCCAAAGCACTTCCATTTGCTGTTTGCTCAGATATGATCCAATTATGTGTGTGAGAGCGCATCAGTGTGTGTTGGACGGAAGCAACAAGACGCCTTTAAAACCTCTGTAATACGATTTCACATGCAGTACTTGTCTTGACCCTGAACCACTTCCTATCACTGCTGAAAACATGAACAACTGGGCCAGACCCAACTAAAGTGAACATTAGTGTTATAAATGAAAGTTTCATCTGTTGTTTATCAAATAGGCTCATTTTTCAACTTAAGCTTAAGGACTAAAATATGTAAATGCACCATTAACTTTGATAATGAAGTGACAGTGCCAGTACTTCCTCAGACCTGTTCATTCATGTATTAAACACAGATCAGTTGTTTAGTTTAAGCACAGACACTTTTAAACGGGACTTGGGTCCATGTGGAACTGCTGGATCTGGACCAACTTTGGATCAGTTTACATGTTTTAAGACTTAACCTTGGGACCAAGTGTAAAGTCAACCTGTTTTCCTTCAGCCTTGTAACGTCCCCCCATCTGGCCTCAGACAGACAGTGGGGCGGGGGGGTGGGGGGGGCAGAGGACATTGAGTTCAGGCTGTGGTGTGTGTTTAATGCACGTCAGGCTGTTGGAGAGCTTGGCTTTTGTCCCTTCATTCATTGGACCGTCCACTGGGCAGGACATACAGGCGTCTTTGTGTCGGAGACAAGGTCGGACCAGGACTGAACCGACCCTCGTTTCCTCGGTTTCACAGAAGAAGAGCCGAGGTTGAACGGACCAGTGGGACGTCCAATCAAATCATAGAATACCTATAAATAAGAATGACACCTGCAAGTTTGGCTCTTTATTTAATAGAATTGCATCATGAAAACCTTTACCACTGCAGACTGTCCTTTAAAAAATGAGAATAACATCAACAACCTGAAATTACTTTTGGAAAAATCTGTGTAATTTGACCAATATTCTGTCTCAGTTTATTACAACGGCAATTTAAGGCCACATAAGAAAATAAAAACACTGTCACTACAAGAATAAAGTTGTAAAATATAGAGATGAAACCCACAATTTTATGAGAATAAAGTCAAATACAAAAAGAGTCAAAATTTTACAAGAATAAAGTTATAATATTATGAGAATAAAGTCCTAGTTAAAAAAAAAACCTCATAATTTAACGAAAATAGACACCAGAGCCTTGGAGTCATCAGAGCCTTTAAATCATGTGACCAACACCAGATCAAATTAGGGCTGCACGATTAATCGATTTTAAATCAAAATCGGATTTTTTTATTAGGACGATTTTTAAAAAGGTGAAATCGATTTTATCTCTCTCGTGCCTCTAGGCCGCGCACTAGCGGGCTACTGTAGGCTCTTCCTCCTATCAGTGACAGCGGTCTGTCACAGAAGTCCGTGTAATGACTGGACTTTAAACGTGTTAATGAGCCTGCAGTACTTATAGCAATGTAAGACATGGCTTCACGCACGGATCCCGCAACTGAAATAGAACTGCATGGGGATCACTCATCTTCCATTGTCCCGGATCCGTACCGTACTGTCTTCTTCCGAACCGGGTCCGGGTCACAGGGTCAGCAGCCTCAGCAGAGGAGCCCAGACAGCCCTCTGCCCAGACACATGCACCAGCTCCAGGGATATAATCCCTCCAGCGTGTCCTGGGTCGTTCTGTTCCATGCACGGATCCCCCAGTTTAAATAGAACCGCATGGGGATCGCTCACATTACGTGGTCCAGGCACGCACGACTGATGCCTGTCACTGACTTACATTGGTATCATTTCTGTGGGCCAGATACCCCAAAAAGAAAAAAAAAACAAAAACTTTTTTTTAAAGTAATTAATTTAGTCCTCTTACTTGCTAAATTTTTCATTCACAAAGGTAAATTCTGTAACACAAAACCAAATATTTATTTTTTGAAAGATGTTGAACTTTATGAACTTTATTTAAAGCTGTTAGATAAATCTGGAAACAAAAAAGGTATAAAAAACATAAGTATTTGCTCTGATTTGGACATTGTATTATAGTGTATTCCCCCTGGCAAACTTATGTTATTTTCTTGTTGTATACATTGTTTTTATACTCTACTTCATTCAATAAAGATTTAATTAAGAAAAAATAAACTTCTGTGGGTTCATCACATGATACCATCACAGATTTGAGGTCAGAGCAGTGCCTTGCATTGTGGGCTGCTCACGAAAACGACATGCTGACTTCTGTTGTCTTTTGTAGTTTTACCCAAAAATCGAAATCGAAAATCAAGTTTTTAGAGGAAAAAAATCTGGATTTTTTTTTTTTGTGTCAAAATCGTGCAGCCCTAGATCCAATACATGAGTGACAGCTGACACATCATCACAGGAAACCAGGGGGCGGGGCTTCATTCAGGACGACGCCCAAAATAATCAGTCATGATTTAACACACAGACGTCAAAGTGCTTTACTTTGAGGTTCCACATTCAGTCCAGTGTGATCTGAAGTGGATTAAAGAGAACAAACATGACCAACCTGAACTGTCTGAATAGAAACTAGTGGAATTGTATTAGCACTCTGAGGCAGAATATTTGTACAATTCCACTGGTTTATCTGTTTTAAATTTCAAGTTGTTCATGTTATTCACATTATTTTAAAGGATAGTTAGTAGATGTAAACATTTCCATAATGTCATTTAACTTGTTTGACTCTAAACTAAAACCATTTGTCATTATTTATAGTTAGTTGTTGTTCTGTTCTGATCCAGTTCAGATCATACTGGTCCATATGTAGACCCTGACCACCCTGGTGGAACGGGTCCTGACACAGACCTGCTGACCTTTACTGTCAGGCTGAGCTGGGGTCTTCTGAGGACACCGGGGATCCATGTGCATGTTGATGCCTTTGGACCAGGCTGCAGCCGTTTCTATTTCCAGACCCACACTGTCCTCTGAACCAGTGCACCAGGACCCTTATCCCAAATACCAACACATTTAAGAATACAACTCAGTGTGTCTACAGGGGTCCAAAAAAGTCTTAGAAGTCTTGAATTTACAAATCCACATTTAATATATTAACCCTTTCATGTGTGGACCCATAGTTGAACTCCCTTTCCAATGGGTTCTAATGGTACTATAGTCCAGACCACATGGGTTCAGTCTGTACAGACCCTCAGACAGACAATGAACTAAAGGATCATCTGAGTTGGAGAATGTGGACTGATCTGGGATCTGCTCCAGTTAAATGTGGACTGATCTGGGATCTGCTCCAGTTAAATGTGGACTGATCTGGGATGTGCTCCAGTTAAATGTGGACTGATGTGGGATCTGCTCCAGTTAAATATGGACTGATCTGGGATCTGCTCCAGTTCAATGTGGACTGATCTGGGATCTGCTCCAGTGAAATGTGGACTGATCTGGGATCTGGTACAGTTAAATGGGGACTGATGTGGGATCTGCTCCAGTTAAATGTGGACTGATCCGGGATCTGCTCCAGTTAAATGTGGACTGATGTGGGATCTGCTACAGTTAAATGTGGACTGATGTGGGATCTGCAACAGTGAACCTCCTCAGACCCACACATGGGTTTACTGTCCACAACTGGACAAGAGCTTCACAGATTTAGACAAAAAAACCAACTGTCCACTGTGAAGGACATTCCATGAAAATAAATAAAAAATGCATCTGAAAAAATGGTTGCATCCTGATGTTTCCAATATCAACAATTATTGAATTAACAACAGCCCAATCGTGTCCTTTCCTGGATCAGAGGAAGTTCAGTATCTAATGAATTAAACCATACTTTAAAAAAGTCAAAATGCATTTGAACTTTAGCCTGATGTAGAGAAATGAAATAAATCTGAAACAAATCTAGATACTTTTTTCATAATTCATGCATAAAGGCTTAAAGACCAAATTAAATACAATGTTGTCATGGAAACGGGACACTTCACATCTTCTAGACCAGTCTTTCTTAAATGGGGGTCAGATGATCCTTTAGTTCATTGTATGTCTGAGGGTCTATACAGACTGAACCCATGTGGTTTGGACTATTGTACCTCTAGAACCCCTTGGAACGTCAGTTCAACTATGGGTCCACAGATGAGGACGTCAGGCATGAAAGGATTAAAGATCTGTTTATGGCTCAAACAGGTTGAACCTGGAACATGGTTTTTATATATGGGTCTAGAATGAAAAGACTCCTTAAATGTTCATATATATGTGTGTGTGTGTGTGTGTGTGTGTGTTTTTTCCAGGGTTCTAAACGTCTGCTGAGGTCCAACGAGTACGTCCTCCCCCCCAGTGGTCTGATGGAGACAGATCTGGAGCTGACCTTCTCACTACAGGTGAGTTCTGCTGTGAACGCTCACACTGATGTGACGGTGTTCCACTCCACTGTTCGACTCCACAACCTTCATTTAAAGTCCTTTGAACGCAGCCTTTACTTCAGACTCGTCATTAGAACAGTTCTGTTTTTACTTCCGTCACAGGACATCAGCTTTTATGAAATACTCTGTTCTTTTTTCCATATTTCCTTTATATTTTTCAGACTTGTCCTTTTTCATCAGATCCTCTACAGGTTTTTTTTCTTTTACTGTTGCACAGTGTTTTGAGCATTTATTTCATATAATAATAATAATTAATGGACAGATATTGAAAGTTAACTTCTTCCTAAAAAAAAAAAGTGTAAAATAATTGGAAAAAATACATTTCCTGACACTTTTATTGTAAAAACAGCATAAATAAATCTAGTCCTGTTATAATGGGAGTCATTAAAGGGTTAAAGGAGGATTTTTGAGTGAAAGTTGAAGAATGATCAATAAAAGACAAAATATGTATTAGCACAACACATCACCTCTAGGATTTCCTGATTTATTACTAGTTTTGTTCGTTTTCTGGAAAAGTTCACTCTTTGTTGATCAGCTGTTTTTTTTTTTTTTTTTTAACAGTACCCTCACTTCCTGAAGCGCGATGCCAACCGGCTGCAGATCATGCTGCAGAGGAGGAAACGCTACAAGAACCGGACCATCCTGGGCTACAAGACGCTGGCCGTGGGCGTCATCAACATGGCCGAGGTTGGTACAGCGCCGCAAAACCTGTGATGGCGTCGGGTCATGTGACCTGGACGGGGTCTGTTCTCCTGTTAAACGTCGGTTCATATGATTCATGCTCATCACATTATGACCCATCTGGATTCACATGATAGGAAGTGAAACAGAGCGTGAGGAGGAGGAGGAGGATGAAGATGATGATGTACAGTTCAATGTTTGTGCAAATATGTGTTTTCTTCGAACCTTCAGTCTCATTGGTTTAGAGTCTGTGACGTCACTGACAGTTGTGTTTTATTTATTTATTTATTTTATTTTATTTCATTTCATTTTATGTTTTGTTTTATTTTTCAGTGAAGACCTTTAACTGTGGGTTTATTCACTCACATGTTCATAAAAACACAGTTTAGGGTTTTTATATTTAAACCTAAAACTGGGATCAGACGGAGGGACGCACTGGTATTGACGTTACTGTCTGTTTCTTTATTTAGTTTTGTTGCTGAATTATATTAAACATGAGTTCAAAAAACCCCCAAAAACCCACACAGCTAAGCCCCTCCCTAAAATGGCCGTGGTCCAATCCTGCGTTAGCAACCGTAACCAGGAACTGGGTCATAGAAATCAACCAGTTACAACATTTTTAACTGACACTGATATTTAAAGGGACTTTTTTGCTGATATCAATGTTAGTTTCGGATTCTTTATTGTATTTTTATTGTTCTTTATCCCCTTTAACACATTAAACTTCCGCTAGTTAGATAGCACTGGTGCCTCACAGACAGAAGGTCCTGGGTTCCATTCCAACACCAGTCCATGGGGATGGGGCCTTTTTGTGTGGAATTTACATGTTCTCCCTGTGTCTGCGTGGGTTCTCTTTGGGTACTCTGGCTCCTCCCACCATCCAAACACATGCACTGATAGGTTAATGGGTTCTCTATGGCTCCTCCCACCATCCGAACACATGCACTGATAGGTTAATGGGTTAATCTAAATTGTCCATAGGTGTGAATGTGACAGTGATTGTTTGTCTGTATATGTTCAGTCCTGTGATGAACTGGTCACATGTCCAGGGTGAGCCCCACCTTAACCCATAAGTGGCTGGGATAGGCTCCGCCCCTGTGACCCCAGTGAGGATAAAGTAGGTTCAGAAAATGAATGAATGAACTTCCTTATAAATATAAAGTAGCTCTTATCACATTATAGATGAATGAACACAGATAAAACATACACATTTATACACATCTGATGTAACACACCCCTGTGTAAGACCCCACATATAACTGAGTCTCAAACACCACCCCCGACCCCCAAATGGGGGATGGGGGGGTGACAGGAGGCTCATGATGCCATTAATAATAATAATAATAATAATCTTTATTTATACAGCACTTTCATACATTAAAAACTGTAGCACAAAGTGCTTTACATATCAGTTTAAAAATCAATACCACCCCCACCCATTCACCCGCACACACACACACACACACACACACACACACACAATATATACATGCAAACCCACAAGCTCACACATACTTAAGAAGACTGACTGAGCACGGGTAGACCAGAACAAAAATGTACAAGTAAAAGTAAAAGATCAATTTAGGAGGCGCTGTCTCAGGGAGCCATCCGCACCAGGATGCAGCCGCCGACCCCGGCGACCAGGCACCAGCAACACAGCCCTGCATCCCAACTAGTGGGAGAGGGCCAACTGGGACCCCCACCCACCAGAAAGGAGCGGACCCCAGTGAGAGAAGGCGCCACAGCCCCCGGAGTCCACAGCCGCCCCCCGGCATGGAGGGCTCCCTCTGATGAAACACCGGAGAATAAGAAACATTAAAAGATATAAAAGAACTGATTAAAGAAGCTAAATTTAAGACATATATGAAAATAATAAAAATATTAAACATTAAAATGATAAAACAGAAGCACTGGTTAAAAGAATCTTAAGATATATATATTAAATATAACTATAAAACCTTTGCGTAGATGAAACAGAAGCATCAGTTAAAAGCCAAATTAAAAAGGTGGGTCTTGAGCCTGGTTTTAAAAATTTCTACATTCTCTGCGGCCCTGAGGTTCCCTTCAGGCTGTTCCAGAGGCGAAGAGCATAATGCTGAAAAGCTGCCTCGCCATGGGTTTTTGTGTTGGCTTTTGGAACTGTTAAAAGGCCAGTGCCAGAGGACCTCAGGGTCCGCGAGGGTTCATAAGGTAAAAGCAAGTCTAAAAGATAAGAAGGCGCAAGACCATTAAGACATTTAAAGACTATTAAAAGGACCTTAAAATCAATCCTGAAACACACGGGGAGCCAATGCAGTGATTTTAAAACTGGTGTAATATGAGCCCGCCTTCTGGTCTTCGTCAGCACTCGAGCGGCTGAATTTTGGAGAAGTTGGAGTTGTGAGATTCTATCTTTGGGAAGACCAGAAAGCAGGGCATTACAGTAGTCAGTCCTACTGGAAATAAAAGCATGCATCAGCATCTCCGTGTTGGCTCGAGAGAGAACTGGACGGACTCTGGCTATGTTCTTAAGATGGTAAAAACCTGTTTTTACAATAGATTTAATGTGTGGGATGATAGTGAGCTCAGAGTCAAAGATAACGCCCAGGTTTTTTACTTGTACAGATGGGTTGAAAGAGTATGCTTATAATTTTGGTAAGTATTTCTCTCTCGTAGCCTCAGGACCGATAACTAAAACTTCAGTTTTGCCCTGGTTGAGCTGTAAGAAGTTTTCTGCCATCCAGGTTTTAATATTTAAATACAGTTAAAAAGGGCATCAACTGGCCGAGTGTCTTCAGGAGACATGGCAATATACAGCTGTGTGTCATCAGCGTAGCTGTGAAAGTTGATGCCATGTCTCCTGATGATATCCCCAAGTGGGAGCATATATAAATTAAAAAGTATGGGGCCTAAGATTGATCCTTGGGGCACACCACATCTAATTTCATGGATCGCTGAAGAGCATGTATCCATACTTACCAAAAATTAGTGGGACTGTGTTCAAAAATAGTTGAGAAACACTGTATTAATGAAAACAGTTTGTGTGTGTGTGTGTGTGTGTATGTATGTGTGTATATATATATATATATATATATATATATATATATACACACACACACACATACACAGGGTGGGGAAGCAAAATTTACTATATTTTGAGGCAGGGATTGAAAGACAGTGTATGACCAGTTAGTTTATTGAAAGTCATGAGAATTTATTTGCCACAAGAAAATTTACATAATAGAAAATGTTTTTATTCTATGTGTCCTCCTTCTTTCTCAATAACTGCCTTCACACGCTTCCTGAAACTTGCGCAAGTGTTCCTCAAATATTGGGGTGACAACTTCTCCCATTCTTCTTTAATAGTATCTTCCAGACTTTCTCATAATAGTTTTGCTCATAGTCATTCTCTTCTTTCCATTATAAACAGTCTTTATGGACACTCCAACTATTTTTGAAATCTCCTTTGGTGTGACGAGTGCATTCAGCAAATCACACACTCTTTAACGTTTGCTTTCCTGATTACTCATATGGGCAAAAGTTTCTGAAAAGGTATGGATAATAGTGTTAGGTATGATTATGACATCAGTATGTTTGGTTTCAAAACAATTGACGTAGCGCCTGCTGAGAAAAAACAACTAAATGTTCATTGTAAATTTTGCTTCCCCACCCTGTATATATATATATGTGTGTGTGTGTGTGTGTGTGTGTGTGTGTGTGTACACATATACACAAAACAGTATCAACAGTGTGTATTACCTAAACAGTGTGTGAAACAGTGTGTATATCTGTGTGATAATTATGGAACATGTTCATTGTTTGGGCTGTGTATCGGCAAGAATCTGGCGATACGATACAAATCATAATACTAGGATCACGATACGATATATCACGATATATCATGATACCGCTTAAAAAGGCTATTTTTTTGTTTGTTTCTTTTTTTAAATGATTATTTCCTTGAAGAATTGAATTACACCAGAAATCTGCACCAATACTAAACACATTTTATTTGATCAGAACAGGATCTAATGTTATATCACAAAATGCTCCCGTGTTCAAACTGAAATTCTGTTTTATAGACATTACAGTTTAAGATCCTCTTCAAATGTTCATATTCTATTAGTTCAGAACTAACATCACAACATTATTAGTTCAATCCCAACAAAGGAACTAACATTATTTAAAAAGAGTGTTAAAGAATAATAAATAAAATTGGAAAAAAAAAAAGAAAAACAAAAACAAAAATGAATCTCCACAATATCTCCATTTGAATAAATACCTAAAAATATTGATACAGTACTTTTTAATATCAATACCGTATTGGGAAATGAAATATTGCGATATATTGCAGAAACAATATTTTCTAACACCACAATTCATTGTCGTCATGACATGAAGGTTTTGTTAAAATGGATGAAATTCACATTAAAGATTTGTTGATTTTCTGATTTTGTCCAAATGTTGAAGTAAAGTCTGAAATACTGACATTAGTGCCATCATGAGACCATAGGTGTGTTCTTATCTGTTACGTCTGTTTGGACCGTTTATTTGTTTAGTCTTTTCCGTCATTTTCATGTGGTTCCCTCTTTACCTCTAAAACCTGTTTCTCAGTCTTTGTCATTGTCATATACATAGTTTGTATTAGGGATGTAACAATATGAAAATTTCATATCACGGTTATTGTGTCCAAAATTATCATGGTTATCATTATTATCGCGGTATTATTGAAATTGTGCTCAAAATGTTCAAAAAGTACTGATACACACACTGAAATAATTTAACGAAGTTGTATTTTGAAAAAAAAAAGCACAAAAAATACAAAATAATTGGCACAATGTACCTTCTGTCGGCAGAAAACATTCAAATATTAACCCTTAGTGGTCTGAGCCTATTTTGGCCATGTTCAGTACTTTTGATTTTGCCTTTATATACTATATAAACAAATCTTTACTATAGCCATGTTTGGAATCTTTTTTTTTTTTCAGCACAACTTCATCTATATCATCTGGCTATTATTTTTTTCACTTTAACCTACTATAAAAACATAAAAGGCAAGAAAACACAAAAAAATATATAAAATCCGATTTGAGAAATGTATATGCTTTATGGCATAAATAACACACAGATGCTGAACGAACCTTTTCAGAGACTTAAAAGTGAATATTGGTTCCAAATATTAGGTGTATAAAATCAACATTGTAATAAATTAAAACTATACTCAAATATTTGACATAAAAGCAGATCCGTACATAAGCGTTTTCTCTGGAAAAGTGCGGTAATCAAACACGGTTATCGTGATAATTAGAATTTAAACGGTAATACTACCTGTCTGCAATTTTACCGCGGTTTATCGTTATACTGGTAATTGTTACATCCCTCGTTTGTATACTTGTATCTTTTCTAACCCTCTGTTGGTGGACTCCCTGTGGACCAACAGAACCCTCCTTGGACCGTTTCTGTCCCTCTTTGTCCCGTCTGGAACCTTCCTGGACTCTGACTCCACATGTCTGTCCTCTTTGGTATTTGTTCATATTTATTTAAATCTGCATGTGTTTCTTCAGACTCACACACACGCACACTGCTCAGCGTCATGGGGCTGATCTGAATGTGAATGTTCTGGTGTCCAGGTGATGCAACACCCGACAGACGGAGGACAGATACTGGGTCTCCATAGCAACGTGAAGGAGGCGCCGGTGCGTGTGGCGGAGATCAGCGTGTACTCTCTATCCAGCCAACCCATCGACCACGAGGACGGCAGCGGACAGGCCGGACGCAAGACCAAGACCTCAGGTGGGTGTCGGCATCTGCGTCACACCGACCCCGCCCCCTCCCCAGCCCCTCCCCCCTCCACATGGCTTTTATTTCCCAGCTGAGGACGGAAACGACTGCATTAAACCCAGACGTGGACCTGATTCGGACCAGAGTCTGGACCTGTTGAATCCAGGTGTTTCTGTTCTAACAGGGCTCTGGGATCCAAAACAATAAGGACTAATGCCAGAATAGAGTTTTATATTATGGGATAGATATCGTGCATTGGTTTGTTTGGGTTCAATTATTATCTTGTTTCTGAAATGACTCACGGATAGTTTGGACTGAATTTATATCATCACTGATTTAGTTTTGTTTTATCCATGACTCTGATTTTAAATGTTCTTCCTCTAAATATCTATAATATTTCATACCCTGACTGTAAATAGTAATTTTCTTCCACATCTAACCATCTACTTTCATTATTTTCTGTGTATTTTGCTCATTATGATGCTCTTTTCTACATTTTTGTTCATTTTGAGGCTTTTTTTTTGTTCATTATTATTAATTCTGTTGCTTATTTTGTTCATTTTACAGATTTCTTTCTCTAAATTTATAAAATGTTTTTCAGAAACATCAGTATTTCCTTAAAGTTTAATGCTAGATTTTTCTTCCTCAGTCAGATGTGATGAAAGTAGATGGGTAAAAAAAGAAAAAAAATCTGTAAAATGAACAAATAAGCAACAAAATTATTAAAAATGAACCAAAAAAAGCCTCAAATGAATAAAAATGTAAAAAAGAGCATCATAATGAGCAAAATTCACACAAAAAAAGAGTCAGATGTGGAAGAAAATCATTATTTACAGTCAGAGTATATGAAATATTATAGATATTTAGAGGAAGAACATTTAAAATCAGAGTCATGGAGAAAAAAAAAACCAAATTATTGTTGATATAAATTCAATCCAAACCATCTGAGCCATTTTAGAAACAAAGAGAATAACTGAACCCAAACTAATGATATCCATTCCATAATACGAAACCATATTCTGACATTAGTCCTTATTGTTTGGATCCCGGACCCCTGTTAGAACAGAAACACCTGGATTAGACTGATGGACGTGTGTGTGTGTGTGTGTGTGTGTGTGTGTGTGCGCGCATGTGCACACGTGCGTGTGCAGTGCAGCAGATGTCGGGCCTATTACCTTACAGCGCTCTAAATCTGGACCGGGGTAAATATGGGGCGGCGGTCCTGCTGGGCTGATCCTGTTCTGGATGTTATTAAGAGGCCACTCAAACACAACACATGAGCTCATGCACCAAGTATTAGACCGAGCCACAGAGGACCAGCAGCATGTGGGTCTGGATCTGCACAGAACCACAAGAACATCCAACCCACTGAGGACCAGCAGTACGCCAGAACACATGGACCGGGTCAGAACCATGGGCCGGGTCAGAACCCATGGACCAAGTCAGAACCCATGGACCGGGTCAGAAACCATAGACTGAGTCAGAACCCATGGACTGGGTCAGAACCCATAGACCGAGTCAGAACCCATGGACCAGGTCAGAACCATGGACCGAGTCAGGACCCATGGACTGGACCGGGTCAGAACCCATGGACCGAGTCAGGACCATGGACCGAGTCAGGACCCATGGACTGGACCAGGTCCGAACCCATGGAC
Organism: Sphaeramia orbicularis; assembly: GCF_902148855.1. Classification (NCBI taxonomy): domain Eukaryota; kingdom Metazoa; phylum Chordata; class Actinopteri; order Kurtiformes; family Apogonidae; genus Sphaeramia; species Sphaeramia orbicularis. The sequence goes on along the minus strand of NC_043971.1, from coordinate 49,702,601 downwards.
TGGGTCAGGACCATGGACTGAGTCAGAACCCACGGAGTGGGTCAGGACCATGGACTGAGTCAGAATCCATGGACCAGGTCAGAACCCATGGGCCTGGTCAGAACCCATGGACCAGGTCAGAACCCATGAACCCGGTCAGGCCCATGGACTGGGTCAGACTGGTCAGAATCCATGGACTGGGTTAGAACCCATGGACCGGGTCAGACTGGGCTGGATCCATGGACTGGGTCAGACCGGGTTCAGGGGGACCAGTGGGTCCAGAACCTGTGCCTCATGTCCAAGCCCATGTTGAATGTTTACAGATCCATGGGTTCAGAACCAGTGCCATCACATTTAGACCCACGTCATTAATATTTAAACATAACATAATTAATATCAAACTGAAGTGATCGACAAACGTTCACATCTGATTGGTTCTGTTTGGTTCTGTTCATGTTATTGACTGTTACTTGTACTGATTATGTGGTTTATTTAGCTGATGTTTTTTTTTCTTATATTGATGATGTACTGATAGATCCTCTGTTTTAACCCTGTGGGTGTGGGTGGTGTGTGTCAAGGTTATAATAGTTTTAGATTTTTCATTATAGTTTAGTTTTATTTAGTTTTGAGGGTTTTTTTCTCTAATTCAGTTAGTTTTAATTACTTTTTAGAGCAGGTTTGCTAGTTTTATTAGTTTTCATTTTTTTCTAAATGCTTAGTTTTAGTATTAATTTTAGTTTTGTTGTATCTTTTCTCTTCTTCTCCGTCGTATTCAATAAATCCCAGATAGGACTCTGCTGCTTTCTCCCAACTTTAGTCTCCATGTTTCCAGGTAGAGTGGGCACCAGAAGACGACTGGAAACCACAAGTGACGGATCGTCAAGTGTCATATGGTGCTGCTAGATAAATTGCTAGAGTGAAATAAATCGATTTTATATCGATCCGACATTGACAAAGATGAAAACGAAGGGATTTTATCCAGAATTTTTATCCATTTTAGTTAGTTTTGTAAACACACAATACAATTTCAGTTAGTTATCGTTTTTTTCTTTTAATTATAGTTTTTTATTTATTTCAATTAATGAAAATGTTTTTACAATTCTAGTTTTTGTCATTTGTTTGTTTTCGTTAATGATAATAACCTTGGTGTGTGTGTGTCCTCAGATCGATCTCCAGACATGGATAACTACTCTGAGGAGGACGACGACAGCTACTCGTCAGAGCAGAGGCCAGTGATGACGCCCGTCCACGACAGGTCAGAACCAGAATCAGAACCTGACCCATGGGGCCCAGAGGGTCTTCAGTCCACACCGTCACATGTTCACGTTCAGATGATGGATGTGAACCTTTACCTCTGTTTAAACAAACTCCACAAACAGGATCCAAAATGAAACTGGTGAAAAAAAGACCCAAAGTTTGAATATGAATGAATTACAACTGATAGTTAACAGATAAAAACATAGGATCAATTAAAACTATATCATCATTCATCTGCAAAAGGATAAAAGGTGTATTTAGTGTCATGAGTCAGAAAATAAAAGGACGTTCCAATGCAGTCGACATGTGGATCTGATGTCAGATGGATTTAATCCCTTTAGTTAAAAAAAAAAAAAAAAAACTTGTGAAATTTGGAAATTCACACCAATATTTAAAAAGATAATTTAACTGATAAGACATGGATATAGATTTGTGTTCATTTATTTTATTATAGTTTATCTGTTTTGTTGTAGGGATATAGAGTCCCTGTAATAAATCCATAAAAACAGGATCAATAAACAGTTTGTCTTTCAGCCGTTCTCACATGAACTTGAATTCAGATTCATAAAGTATGACCTTATGTTGTTATTCTTCTAATATTATGGCTTATTGTGTAATATGACGGCTTTAAACTCATAGAAGTACATACATTATTTTTGTTAAATTATGACTCTTTATACTGGACTTTATTCTCAATAAAATGACAGGTTTTATCTCAATATTTTATGACTTTATTCTCATAAAATGACAGGTTTTTATCTCAATATTTATGACTTTGTCATAAATGACAGGTTTTATCTCTATTTTATGACTTTATTCTCATAAAATGACAGGTTTAATCTTTATATTTTCAGACTTTATTCTCATAAAATTACAATTACTCTTTTTTTTATTCCTGTTTAAACACATGCGCTGGTTTCATCCACTAAATGTCAGTAGTCATTAAATATCAATCATTTCCTGTTTAAAGTTCCGCCATATGTTCTGATTTTCTGTTTCAGGATCTTTACGACGAGGATGATGAGGTCCGGAAGCCCAAGAAAGCTCGGAGGAAAATGACCCGGACCACGTCCATAGACCCGGGTAAGTGCCCCCCTTCAGTCTGGACAATCATTGATGGGGGGGGGGGGGGACACGTTGGTCCTCAGGTCCATTAACCAGGCTTTTAAGGCCAGTGAGCGTGGCGTCCCGTTGGTCAGAGCCATTAACGGATGTGGATCAACATGGAAATGAAGCGTTCAGTCTATGGTCTGAACGTAGGTCAATGAGTAACAGGCCCGTACGTGGAACCACAATAGCAGCTCTCAGTTTCTGCTCCAGAAGCTTCTCTTTGTTTTAATCCAATGTTTTTCTTGTTTGTTTTTTTTTTTTCTTTTTTTTAAACAGCAACCGAACTTCAAGCAGAAGTTTGTGGCGTTGTTGAAGAGATTCAAGGTACGGACGAGGTGAGTCACAGAGAACGTCTGTTCTGTTTCCGTCAACAGAACTGAGAACATGACACTGAACTACAGACCAGGGTCAAAACATACAGGTCCTGGGCCAGAACCGGACCACCAAAGGTCCAGTCTGGTACAGTCCAGGGGATGAATTTATGAATACAAAATATTACACTGAAGAAATGAACAATAAATGATGTTGAACTGATGTTAGTACAGGTTCCACATTTAGACCCAGTATGATCTGAAGTTGATCAGAACCATGGAAATAATAAGAACAGAATAACATACAGACCTGATCAGAATCTTAAGACCAGTTGAAAAATAGCTAGAATTTACCTTTTGCACATTTGGATCTTAATGAGGTTTTAAGTAGAGCTACAGTATACAAAAGCAAGAAGGGGGAGTGAGACAAAAAGCACTTTGAAAAAGGAATTTTTTGAAAACAACACGTAAACTGAAATAGGCTGTTTATCAGCTGATCAAAAGTTTAAGACCGCAGGCTATAAAAGCCAAAATCTGCTCAAAATTCTCATTTTCTGTCGGGCATTCACACGGTCATGCCCTCCTGATGGCTAAGCTAAGAAGCTTTCTCTTCTTGAACGTGGTCGGATCGTTGAGCTGCATAAGCGAGGCCTCTGGCAGCGTGCCATTGCTGCTGAGGTTGGACGCAGTAAGACAGTCATTCTAAATTTTGTGACAGATCCTGAGCATTATGGAACAAAAAAGTCAAGTGGTAGACCCAAAAAAACTACACCTGCGCTGAGCCGGAGGATCCGATTGACTGTCCGTCAAGACACAGGGCGGTCCTCGACCCAAATGAAGGCCCTTACTGGTGCCGACTGCAGCGCAATAACCATCAGACGGCATCTGCGGGAAAAGGGTTTCAAAAACAAAAAACGAATTCAAGACCTCGTCTCCTACAACGCCACAAAACTGCCCGTTTAGACTTTGCCAGGGAGCATCAAACATGGGACACTGAAAGGTGGGAAAAAGTTTTATTCTCTGATGAGAAAAAATTGAACCTTGACGGTCCAGATGGCTTCCAACGTTACTGGCATGACAAGGAGATCCCACCTGAGATGTTTTCTACCCGGCACAGTGGAGGGGGGTCCATCATGATCTGGGGTGCTTTTTCATTCAGTGGAACACTGGAGCTTCAGGTGGTGCAGGGTCGTCAACCGAGGCGGGGTTACGTGCAGATGTTGCAGCGGGCATCCCTCATGACTGAGGGCCCTGGTCTGTGTGGTAACAGCTGGGTTTAAAAACAGGACAACGCTGCAGTTCACAATGCTCGCTTGACGAAGGACTTCTTCAGGGAGAATAACATCACTCTTTTGGACCATCCCGCATGTTCCCCTGATTTAAATCCCATAGAGAACATTTGGGGATGGACGGCAAGGGAAGTTTATAAAAATTGCCATCAGTTCCAGACAGTTGATGCCCTTCGTGAAGCCATCTTCACCACTTGGAGCAATGTTCCCACCAGCCTCCTGGAACCACTCGCATCAAGCATGCCAAACAAATTTTTGAAGTGATTAACAAGAACGGTGGAGTTACTCATTACTGAGGTCCTACTGAGAAAATTTTTTGTTCTGGTTTGGAGAGTTTTTTGTAATTTTTTGAGCGATGGTCTTAAACTTTTGATCAGCTGATAAACAGCCTATTTCAGTTACTTGTTGTTTTCAATAAATTACTTTTTTCAAAGTGCTTTTTGTCTCACTCCCCCTTCTTGCTTTGCATATTGTAGCTCTACTTAAAACCTCATTAGATCCAAATGTGCAAAGGTAAATTCTAGCTATTTTTCAACTGGTCTTAAGATTTTGATCAGGTCTGTATAAATAATGACAAATATAAACTTTTGTCTTTGTTGTAGTTAAAAAAAACAATGAAAATATTTACAAACTCTCCTTTAACAAAACATGTGAATAACCTGAATAAACCAGACCATCCTGAACTGTTTTCATACAACCAGTGGAATAGTTCCAATATTCAGTCTGATATTAATGTTGTGTGTTTTTGTAGATCCACTGTATCTGTACGTTAGAATGAACATGTAGAAATGATCAAATGTGGCTAAAATGACACTGGTTTTTCTTCAGTAATTTCAGGTTCATGTGTTCACATGTTTGAGAGGATCATTTGTAAATGTCAACATTTTCCTCAGTGTAATTTACATTTATTTACATTTATGCATTTGACAAACACTTTTTTTCCAAAGCGACTTAGAGGGGGAAAAATCCAAATAAAAGAATAAATACAAGAATACATTAAAGACATAAAACAGCTGTGGAATTAAAAACAGTGAAATAAACTAGCTCCAGTCCTTCAGTCTCCTTTATTGAAGCTCAGCTGTGACAGTCCTTGTCTAATGCCCAGCACTGACCCCTTTACTCACCGTTTACTGACCCGTCGCTCTATGTGTCCACCATGTCCAGGTCCTGGACTCGGACCCGGTGGATCAGACCCAGGAGGTGGAGGAGGATCTGGACCTACTCTATGATAGTCTGGAGGTGTACAACCAGAGCGACAGCGGCCCTGAGATGGAGGACAACGAGAGCGTACTGAGCACGCCCAAACCCAAACTAAAGTACGTCTGCACTCACATTAATATTTATATGAAGCACATACCCAGGTTAAATAAAACAAATAAAAATACCCAGGGTTTTATCACAGCCCAGATCAGAGAGGGATGGAACAGTACAGAGAACAGAGTTCAACGGAAAACAGCAAAGACAAAACTATCAGAGAGCAGATTTTAAATGACGAGTCTGAATTAGACTGTTACAAATGTATTATTATTATTATTATTATTATTATATATTATATTATTATTACCTCCGCCAAGGAGGTTATGTTTTTGCCAGGGTTTTCATTTTTGCTTCATTTCCATCTTGCTTATATCTCATTTTTTGTATTCACATGATTTTTTTGTGCTCAACTTTTGTGTTGTTTTCAGAATTTTTCATCGTAGTTCTTTCAGTTTTATTTATTATCATGGTTTTGCTTCTATTTTGTCTTTTTGTTCACTTTTTGTCCTTATTACCCCTGCCAAGGAGGTTATGTTTTTGCCAGGGTCTGTTTGTTTGTCTGTTCGCAAGATAACTCAAAAAGTTATGAACAGATTTTCATGAAATTTTCAGGAAATGTTGATACTGGCACAAGGAAGAAATTATTAAATTTTGGTGGTGATGGGCGGGATCTGCCTTGGACGTCTGCGCTCTTCGAGTGCTTTTCTAGTTAATATTGTTATTATTATATTCGCTACATTCAAGTGGAATAAAAGTAGCAACAAAGAATTATCAATACAACAAAAAGAAAAGATATATATTTATATCTGTTATTTATATATTATTTTATACACGCACATATATATTATAAAAGGGAGTTGTGTGTGTGTGTGTGTGTGTGTGTTTGTCTACTTGTGTATTTTTTCTCAGTGAACAGACTATCCAATCCAATCCAGCTTATTTGTAAAGCACTTTAAAACAACCGCAGTGGATCAAAGTGCTGTACAGAAGAATAATTAAACCAAAATAGAAGAATAAAATACAGAATAGATTAAAAAGCCATACAATTAAAAAACAACAAAAATAAACAAATAAATAGATAGATAGATAAATAAGAACAATAAACCATTACTAAACTAGAAGCACTCGGAGAGCGCAGACCTCCGCCAAGGCTGATCAGTGCCCCCCCCCCCCCCCCGTGGGCCCCCCACGCCAAGGAGGTTATGTTTTTGCCAGGGTTTGTCTGTCTGTCTGTTTGTTTGTCTGTCCGTTAGTGTGCAACATAACTCAAAAAGTTATGGACAGATTTTGATGAAATTTTCTGGTCTGCGCCCCCCCCCCTCCCCCCCCCCCCACCCCCCGTGGGCCCCCCCACCCCCGATCACCCACCAAAATTTAATCATTTCTTCCTTATCCCATTTCCAACAAACCCTGAAAATTTCATCAAAATCTGTCCATAACTTTTTGAGTTATGTTGCACACTAACGGACAGGCAAACAGACAAACAAACAAACAAACCCTGGCAAAAACATAACCTCCTTGGCGGAGGTAATAAAAACAATAGAATTAAGATAGTACCTTCAAACATCTCACATGGTTTCAAAAGCCAAGGAGAAAAGATGGGTTTGAAGAAGGGATTTAAAAACAGACAGAGGAGGCCTGTCTGATATGGAGACGCAGATCATTCCATAGTTAAGGACCTAGAGTAGTGAAAACAGTCAGTTGATCAGACCAGTATTTTGTCAGATATTAGTCACTTTGAACATAATATCTTCATAATTACGTTGCTTTGAGCAGAATCACATGAAGTCTTTGGTGGTGACAGCTGGACAAATGTGGTAGAGCATGAGTAAATACACAACACATGTCTGTGCTGTGGGACCAGGATGCTGCCCCTCAGGGTCAGCCCCCCCCCCCCCCCCCCCCCCCCCCCCCCCTCCTTTTCCACATCCACCCTCAATACTGACAGTGATGAAGTCCAGGATCTAGAACCCCTGGTCCACCACAGGTCAACCCACTAGTGTATTTATATGTTTGATAATCATTAGGAATGAGCCTTAACCCTGATGGTGTTTGAACTTGTACATCTGTACTGTTGTTTCTGCTCTAATGTTTGATGTGTTTTCCATCTGCTTCAGTTTCAAACAGACTGTGTTGTCTGTTCTTGTTGAAGGTTCATGTGCTGATGTAAAACCACCTTACTTTGTTCCTGATGCTGGTTCTTCTGCTCACATCCTCTCCTGTTTTAAACTTCCTCTGAGTAGTCTCTGTTCCATTTTCCCTCTAATTACACAAATAGAACTTATACATAAAAATTTGTCTAATGGAATGACAATTTCGCCCAAACTCTCATTTTTCTCTGAATAATTGTTGTTGTTAAAGGTGTTTTTTTGTAGTTAAATTGGTATATGACACATAGGGATGGGAATCGAGAACCGATTCTTTTTGAGAACTGGTTCCCAGTAGCTCGATTCCTGCTTAATGATTCTGCTTATCGATTCCGCCTTTGTTGCACATGCACAATGATGTCACACATACACTACATTGTTTTGGTCAGAACGTAGCCAACATGGTGTTAAGGCAGAAGTGGTCTAAAAAGACAACACCAGGTCCAAACAGAAGACAGCAGGTCTCAACAGACCACACCAGGTCCAAACAGACCACACCAGGTCCAAACAGACCACACCAGGTCCAAACAGACCACACCAGGTCCAAACAGACCACACCAGGTCTAAACAGACCACACCAGGTCCAAACAGACCACACCAGGTCCAAACAGACCACACCAGGTCCAAACAGGCCACACCAGGTCTAAACAGGCCACACCAGGTCCAAACAGACCACACCAGGTCCAAACAGACCACACCAGATCTAAACAGACCACACCAGGTCCAAACAGACCACACCAGGTCTAAACAGGCCACACCAGGTCCAAACAGACCACACCAGGTCCAAACAGACCACACCAGGTCTAAACAGGCCACACCAGGTCTAAACAGGCCACACCAGGTCCAAACAGGCCACACCAGGTCTAAACAGACCACACCAGGTCCAAACAGACCGCACCAGGTCTAAACAGGCCACACCAGGTCTAAACAGACCACACCAGGTCTAAACAGAAGACAGCAGGTCTCAACAGACCACACCAGGTCCAAACAGACCACACCAGGTCCAAACAGACCACACCAGGTCTAAACAGAAGACAGCAGGTCTCAACAGACCACACCAGGTCCAAACAGACCACACCAGGTCCAAACAGACCACACCAGGTCCAAACAGACCACACCAGGTCTAAACAGACCACACCAGGTCTAAACAGACCACACCAGGTCTAAACAGAAGACAGTAGGTCTCAACAGACCACACCAGGTCCAAACAGACCACACCAGGTCCAAACAGACCACACCAGGTCTAAACAGACCACACCAGGTCCAAACAGACCACACCAGGTCTAAACAGACCACACCAGGTCCACTGGAACACTGTCAAAGCTTCCATTTCTTCTAAAGGGTGGAATCCCTCCAATCTGCTCAAACATTTGTCCACATGTGATTCATTTGATTCACTACTTAGCGGCGCTTGTGAATCTAGCGGCAGAGTGAACACCAGGCTGTCATCTGGGCTCAGTTCCGGTTCCGGTGTGGGCAACAAACTTCGTACCCCTCAAATACAAGTTTCCGAAGGTAGGGGAAAGTAAATGAGGTGCACAACAACGGGAGACGGGCCAAGTCGATCCAGTTCCACCTAGTAGAAATGCAGCAATAGAGGAATTAGTAAAGAGTCTGTAGTTTCTCTTTCACTGTACACCCCCCACACACACACACACAAACCAGGCCTGGCGTCATCTGTTATTATTATTTGTACATACTGTATATGTTATATTTTCTGTGCAGATGGAAATATAAAAGACAGTTAATGCAAACACACCCGTTTGTACTCTTTTATCCCTCACCCAATGAGAATCGATCAATCAGATCGATAAACACAATTGATATGGAATCGGAATCGTTGAATTCTTATCAATTCCCATCCCTCAGACCCAAAAACTGTAATGGAAAGACCTTTGAGTCCAACTAGAGGTCACATGAGCAAAACAAACAGATGTTGATGGATGTTTAGAACAAGAGAAGAGTTGAACCCAAACGTGTGTGTATGTGTGGACACACCAGGAAACCACATCAGTTTAGAATTTAGGAGGAGATGGAGGAGGAACCAGCATTCTAGATTCAAAACAACACAGATGTCTGTTCCTGTTTATGAAGGACTTCTACTGACATCTACCACGAGAAAGAAACTCCTCAGCACATCTGGGATTGAATGGACAAACCAACATTACACACTTCGTTTGGAACACATTTAGGAATATGGACAAGTTTAGCTCATGTGTCCGATAGTAAAGGCTCTGCTGACTTGGTCTCCATTCATTCTTTCAGTCTCTTTGTCTGTAAATGTAGAATCTCCTCCGTTTTCTCCAGTTCTAATGTGTGTTTTTGTTATTTCAGGCCGTTCTTTGAAGGAATGTCTCACTCCAGCTCCCAGACTGAAATTGGAAGTATCCACAGCCACAAAAGTCAGCAAGAGAACTGTCGTGTCCGGGTGAGTCCACGGAGGGGGGGTGTCTGTTCGTCAATCCCCAGACTCCTGCTGGAGCTGCAGCCGTTCATTCTGTTCGTCAACAGCGTTATGTAAAAGTCGAACCTCTGGGCGCTGCCAAGACGTCTGGCAGCTCTTTTGGTTTCTGCAGGTCCAGGAACTCCCACAGACCATAATACTAAGAGAGAAAATCCAGAGTATGAACGCAATGTACCACAGCAGGAGGGACTGCAGCCCCCCCCCCCCCCTAACCCTCCAGTATTTATAACAGGGGTGTCAAAGTCATGTCAGTTCAGGTTCCACAATCACTCCAGGATGAACTAAAGTGAATCAGAACCAGAAAAAGAAGAACACGATAACACATAAATAATGACAAATACACATTTTATGTTTTATTTTAGTACAAAGAAATAACCTAAATTATGAAAATATTTACCATATGTTTGACCACTGTCTATTTATAGGGACTGACACCAAATGACCCCCAGCACCGACATCACACACATACGCTCCGATAGAAGTCAGGCTCAGACCAGAACCAGGTCCGGGTCTAGATTTATGACCCAGTGGAAACGATGAGGCCAGAGAAGAGAGTGTATAAATGTCTGTGAATCCATTTCAGATGCCTAATAAAACAGACTAACGGAGTATCTGAGCCCCCACCCTCCCTCCCAGTCTACCCCATAAACAGCTCCAGTCCAAGTCCATGAACTGGACTGGACCTGGTTTATTTATTATTTATGTATTTTCCTCTATTGAAACAGATTAAACTGAATAAACAGTGTCTTTTCAGTCCAATTTGTCATTAACTGAACATAAACCCAGTGTGTCCATCACTGGCATTGATCCAGCTCCATGGGTTTTACTGGCGGGTCAGTGTTGCAGAAGATGACGGTGTTTCCATGGTAACTACGTAGCCTAGTGATTGGGACTGTGTGCTGATGCCTTTTATTCATCTGATTGTTGTTGTCGGTGGTTAAAGTGTGTGTTAATGTGTGTTTTTACTCACAGACCGGAGTACTTCCTGACTGTGGACCGATGTAAAGTCCAAGGGGCTCGGTATCAGGACGACAGGCACCGCAGACGCCACCGTTGGGGTATGTTTGTCAAACACTTCTCCCCTTCAGCTTTCAGTCCGTTTCCTCAGCTCTGAGTCTTCATGGGTAAAGGCCCCGTCTGTATGAACCACTTCGGACTGAAAACCTGTCTGTGTAACAGCGTCCACAGCATCTCTGCAGAGACACTAGGCCTTCGTCCTCCTCTGTCTGTTCATCATCCTCAACTGAAAACACAATTATTAATCCCCCCCCCCCCCCACCCTCCCGAAACAATGCATGTCCACTTCTCAGCCTTCCGGAATGTCCATGAAGACAGAGATGGAAGGGGGCGTGGCTCTAACGGGACCTGACAGGGCGTGTGATAAACATCGGTCCATTGTCCTTCGTAGTCCTATAGGCTATATCTCTGACCCCCCCCCCTTCCTCCTTTTGCTCCAGGAGGCGGAGACTGACGACAGCGGTCAGGTCTGGGTCCGGGTCCAGGGAGGTTGCGGCAGCTGGACGTCAAACACCCGAACGGATCACCAGCACTGTCGGCAAACTCAGCAAGACCGAGTCCCAGAACCACATGTCCCCCAGGTACGCCGTCGCCGTTGGCAACACCAGTGTAGTTATGTAACCTTTATTTAACAGATGACGACTCCATGACTGTAAAAAAAAAAAAAAAAAAAAAACAGCACAGTTAGAAAAGTTTAGACCATTTTAGTTCAGGTTCCACATTCAGACTAATAAGATCCCCAACAGTTGGACCAGGAAAAGAATAGAATAAAACCATAAATAAAGTCAACTACAAATGGTTCTACAAATACACACAGGCCGAATACGGGTACCAATACACTTATACACCACCCCATAATGTACCATCATACACTAATACACCATCCCATAATGTACCATAATACACTAATACACCATCCCATAATGTACAGATACACTAATACACCATCCCCTAATGTACCATCATACATTAATACACCCATCCCATAAGTACCTATCATACACTAATACACCATCCCATAATGTACCATAATACACTAATTCACCATCCCATCATGTACCATATACACTAATACACCATCCCATAATGTACCATCATACACTAATACACCATCCCATAATGTACCCTAATACCACTAATTCACCATCCATCATGTACCATCATACACTAATACACCATCCCATAATGTACCATAATACACTAATTCACCATCCCATCATGTACCATCATACACTAATACACCATCCCATAATGTACATAATACACTAATTCACCATCCCATCATGTACCATCATACACTAACTACACCATCCCATAATGTACCATAATACACTAATTCACCATCCCATACTGTACCATAATACTCTAATAGAGGGTATGCACACGTGTCACTTCCCCCCTGGGCCACACCCCTCTAAGTCAGACTGAGTGTCTTAAACCGACTGCTCAACATGATGGAGTATAGCAGTAAACACAACCAGACTGGGAACTGTGAAATTTGAAATTAAATGAAGGACAATTGGACTAGACATGGATCGTACGAGCTACCAAAAGAACAAGTGGTCCATGAACATTGACATGTGGACAGAAATGGAGTATCCTGACCTGATCCAGGGTGGAGGGGATCAGCACTATTTTGACCTGAAACAAATTACATGGTTTCATCATCACTGACAACCAGGGTCCAAAACTAGGGCCCAGAACCAGCTGATCCAAAGTGCAGTTACAGTAGCCCATGTACTGACCCAGTGAATCTATGCAGGATCTACTGGGACTGAGGAGATTTACTGAGTCTAGTTCAGATCAAGTACTTTATCCAACACAGATACGACTGCTGTGGACCAGCAGGGGACCACTGGATTCTGGGAAATTAGGAGATTTTTACCACCTGTTTTTAAATTACCACATTATTCTGGTAATATTATGGCTTTATTGTCAGAATATGACGACTTTAATCTCATAAACAAATGACTTTTCTTAAATTATGAGGTTTTTTTATAACTACGACTTTATCCTCATGATATTGGGATTCTTTTTGTATTTGACTTTATTATCACAAAATTACGGGTTTTATATCGATATTTTATGACTTCATTCTCGCAGTGACAAGTGTTTTTATTTTCTTATGTGGCCCTAATACTCCGCCGTAGCTTTATTCTCCAGTTCCCCTGTGTTTGAAAAACTAGGTTAGCCTCAGTTTCAGTTAGTTTACTAATCATTTAGGAGCACAAGGTTCAGAATCACAAAATGAAGACAAAAACCATGAAAGATCTGATCATGAAACCAAGAGCTTTACTAAGAAGTAATGTTAGCCAAAACAATACATCATTTAAGGTCTGATTTGACCCAAAACTACAGCATAAATTAATGTTAGCTGACACCAAACAGGATCCACAAATCTAGGTTTGGTTTCCTGGATTTGTGGATCCATTGACTTCTCTTTCTTTGTCTTTCGGTGTCTGTAAACGATAACTCCGACTGGTTTTCAAACCTGTTCATACAATCAGTCTCACAACAGCTCTTCCCCATTTTTTATTAAATATTGTTCTTCAGTTTAGACAGTATTGAAGCCAATGCTGTCACTCATCTCCCTCTTTCTGCCACTCAGTGGGCGGAACCGCGGTGACTTCCTCTAGTGGTGACGTCACGTGCATACCCTCTATACACCATCCCATAGTTTGTCTTCTTTCATTGAATCCATGTTGAATGAACGTGTTTCCATCTGGTTCATCTTCCTCTGTCGTTCGTCCATGTTTGAGTTTGTTGGGTTCTTGTCATCCTCAGTAAAGTGGAGAATCGGCTACAGAGACGTCCTCGCAGTACATCCATGAAGGACAGACAGAACTCCAAGGCCCAGAACGACCGGACCAGCAGCATGGAGAGTGAATGTTCTCCAGACTCCAGACTCATCGCCCAGGTAACCAACACTGCACATGCATTCACACATAGAAGAAATGGACCAGGTCTGATGGATGGGATGGTTCTACATGGACCAGGTCTGATGGATGGGATGGTTCTACATGGACCAGGTCTGATGAAGACCATAGACAGTGGAACATTCATCAGCTGGTCATTCTGTCTGTGTTTGGTTCTCCAGGTCCCCAGGAAGTCTGTGTATGACCAGCTGAACCAGATCCTCATCTCAGATGAACGTCTACCAGAGAGCATCATCCTCATCAACACCATGGAGTGGCAGGGCCAGGTGTGTGTGTGTGTGTGTGTGTGTGTGTGTGTGTGCGTGTGTGTGTGTGTGCGTGTGTGTGTGTGTGTGTGTGTGTGTGTATGAGGGTGTGTGTGCGTGCGTGTTTCTGTGTGCGTGCGTGTGTAGACTCCATCAGGAAGAAACTGGACTACCAGCACCCCCTCCTGGACAGAACAGACAGTCATGAAAGAACCAACAGGGTCCAACACCGGTTCAGTCCAGAACCATGAACCTGGTTCTACATGTAAACCAGATGAAACCAGTTCAGTCCAGAACCATGACCCTGGTTCTACATCTAAACCAGATGAAACCGGTTCAGTCCAGAACCATGACCCTGGTTCTACATCTAAACCAGATGAAACTGGTTCAGTCCAGAACCATGAACCCGGTTCAGTCCAGAAGGTCCCGGTGTTCCTCTCTGTCTGTTTGGTTTTGTCTCTTCTTTTCTCTTCCATTTTGGTCCATTTTCTCTTTATTTGTTTTTTTGTTCTGATGCTCTAGTGTCCAATCAGCCCTTGTCAGCCTGTGTGTGTGTGTGTGTTTCCCACGCTGCTGTGTGTCCTTGAACTCACCGTGTCCTCCTGTGTTTCTGTGCAGTTCTTGGCTGACTTGCTGTGTGTCCCTGAACTCATCGTGTCCTCTTGTCTTTCTGTGTGTGTGTTTTCCCACTCTGCTGTGTTCCCTGAACTCACCGTGTCCTCCTGTCTGTCTGTCTCTGCAGTATGTGGCTGACCTCCTCCATGAACAGGCCCAGCCCATTGTGTCCACCTGCTCCGCCGCTGACGTTCAAGCCGCCTTCAACACCATCGTTACTCGCATCCAGAGATTGTGAGTGTTCCACGCATACGTACACACACGCATCAACTGCAGTGTCACATGACGTCACATGACCCATCAGAATGTCTGGTCACCAAACTGTGTATGGACGCCCATCACAGCCCACAACCCTGGACGCATCACTGACTGGTCAGCTGACCTATCAATCATCCCAGCACAATGGGCCATACAACGCTGAAGCCGCCTCCTCCACCTCCTCCTCTTCCTCTCTTCTTCTTCTTCCTCCTCCTCCTCCTCCTTCTCCTCCCATCCATCTTCACCTCCTCAGGATGTCATTCTTCCATTCTGCTTTTCTCTTTTCTTCATCTTCTCTTCTTCATCTCTTCTCTACTTCTCCTCCTTCTTCTCTTCTTCTTCTCTCCTCCTCCCCCCATCCATCTTCACCTCCTCAGGCCATCATTCTTCCGTTCGCTTTGCTCTTTTCTTCATCTCTGACTGTTTGACTGAATGTTCATTCATCTTTAACCTTCGTCTGTTTTTCAGGGTTGTTTTTTTTCTTTCATCAGCTGATAATGAAACACCTCTGCACATTATCGTTTACATTCACAGCTTTAATTATAGGAAAGAATAAAGTCACGGGTCATAAATGTGATAGAAAATGTGGCAAAGTTCACATAAAATGTAGAAACATCAGCTTTATTTTAAATGAAT